>NC_137189.1:27740033-27775033 GCF_960531495.2 Zeus faber
CGTGGTGGCAGCGTGCCTCTGAGTAAAGCAGCATGAGCTGGAACCAGTGCAGTGGGACATATTATGGGATGTTCGATTTGGGGGAAATTGATACAGCATAGTATCGCGATAATTTTACCCCACGATATTGTATCGATACTCTGGCGGCAAGAATGTTTTTTTAAATTACATTTAGGGCGTTGCAATAGATCGCAGATTTGGAATCGCAACACTTTCTTTTTTCCACCGATACTGATATTTTAAGGGGCAACAAAAACATCCCATAACCAATATTATCTCCCAATATATTTAATATTCTTTGGAGGATTTCGGCAGAAGTGGTTTTAGGAAATTATTTCTTTATTGAACAAAATGAACATGAATGTTTATGATTAAAATGTAATGTTTGATAACAAAATTTATATTTTAAATTATAACTTAACTCAACTAAAATCTAAATTTGAACTGTTTATATAATTAACTCAAATAACAGTAAAACAAATTATTATTATCAAAAAAAGCGCTGGCTCTCTGTCCAATGTCTTTTATGGTAATACACACGTTTATTTAAAAAATCTAAAATGAAAAGAGTATTTTATATAATATATTTTTAATTAAAGTCCCTGTAAAGTAAATGCTGAGATTTGTTTCTCAACACATTTTACATGTTAGAAAGTAACTACTTTAAACATGTAAAAAGACTGAACTATGCAGTACTGAATTGTGCAGTTGGACCAGTAAACTGTTTTTTGTGGTCCTGATTTATGGGCACCTTCCCGGGTTCGACCCTGAGTGCAGCGCTGAGCGGGGCTCTGAGCGGGGCTCTGAGCGGGGCCCTCCTCGGGCACACAAGAAGCCGAAATAGAGTCCCGCTGTCCGGGATTGGGCGTGGTTTCAGCGCCTTCAGCGGAAAAGCCACCAGCATCTCAGAGCACAGGGAACTGCCTTTTTTTTTTTAAACCTCATTATATACTTGTCCATTTCTTTAATTGTTCAAATTTGGCTGGTTGGAACACATATTTATTTTTGCTTTATAGGGACTTTAATATTTTTTTAATCCCTCATTTGGGGTCCTAATGAGTGAAAACTGACCAAATTTGACCCACAGTAGCCGGACGGTTGTGCATCACCGACACACCAACGTTTGAAAACAAATCGACCAAGATGAGATTTACAGTAAGACGCTTTGTGACATCATCATACTATGTACTGTAATTGTGCAGGTTATTGGTCAGAACGACATTGGCCCCATGTCCCGTGTGTGGTGTAGACTCTGCTCTGTAGTGGATAGAGATTTCAAACTAGGCGTGTATGTGTGTTTATATACCTTCTTACCTGGTAGATGTCTGTAGATCTGTTCGATTACTATTTTATCTTTTTGGTCCCCATTGCTTTGCCGGATCAAAAAATATGAAAAAACATTAATACACAGAAACTCGTCACCACGTCGAGTCGCATCCACTCAACTAAGCGAATGAGTGATGTGTTCAAGATCCAGCAAGGTATCGGAAAAATAGAAGCGTGATATGGTTATTACTCACAGAAATATCACAATATCACAACGGGCCTTGATGATGAGGCCAGTTGCAGACAGCAAGAAGAAGAAACTATTCTTGTGGCAAGAGGTTTTGACCTTATTGGACTGCAGCCTCCTGCCAGAGGGAAATGTTTCAAACAGTTTATGTCTGTAGGCGTAGGTTCCTGAGGAGTCCAGGTGCTGGAGGATAAAGTGGAGGGCCAAGTGTACTGCATGGTCTACAGACCTGTTAGCTCTGTAGGCGAACTGCAGGGGGCCCAGGGGAGGGTCTGTGATGGACTAGAGGTGGGACAGCACCGGCGTTCAAAAGACTTCATCACGACAGAGGGCAGGGCGATGGGTCTGTAATCATTAAGTCCTGTGGTCCTTGGCTTTTTTGGGACTGGGATGATGGTGGAGAATTTGAAGTAGTCTGATACATGTCTCCAGTGAGGTGTTTGAAAATGTCTGCCAACACCAGAGACTTCAGGGTGGATGGAGAGACAGAGTCTGGTCAGGCTGTTTTGCGGGGGTTCTGCCTCTTGAAAAGCCAGTTGAGGTCCCTCTCCAGGATTGAAACAGTCATCACTGTGGTGGTGGGGACAGGTGGTAGCTGTGAAGAGGTTCAGTCTCCTGCTGTGCTGGGGGAGGTAGAGCTGTTAGGCTCGGGCTGGTGGAAGGTGTCACGGGGGATGGTGTCAGGACTGTCCCATTGCCTTTCAAAGCGACAGTAGAAGTTGTTCAGGTCATTTGCCAGGTTTGAGTTGTTCATGGCGTGAGGCGTTTTTGGTTTGAGGTTAGTGATTTGTCTGAACCCTTTCCAGACAGAGGCATTGGCTGAGAACTGGTGTTGGAGTTTCTTTGAGTACAGTCGTTTAGCGTCTCGCACCTCCTTGGTAAAACTGTACTTAGCCACTTTACACATGTCTCTGTCCCCACTTCTAAACGCCTCTTCCTTCTCTGACCTTAGCTGTCTGAGTCCAGCTGTGAACCACGGCTTGCCTTTGTTGTAACTCACCCTGGTGCATGATGGTACACAGCTCTCTTCACAGAAGCTGGTGTATGATGGCACAGCCACTGTATACTCATCCAGACTCTTGGTGGCGGTCCTAAAAACGTCCCGGTCGGTGCAGTCCAACCACGCCTGAAGATCCTCCACAGCTTCACTGGTCCACTTCATTGATGTCCTCACCACAGGTTTACGTAGCTTTAATTTCTGCCTGTATGCAGGAATCAGGTGGACCAGGGCAACGGTGTGATAGGCACTGCTTACTGTGGTGTAACAGTGGTCCCAAGTGTTCTCCTCTCTGGTGGGGCATTTCATAAACTGTCCATATTTGGGGAGTTCATGGCTGAGGTTTCCTTTGTTAAAGTCGCCAAGGACAATAACTATGAGTCCGGGTTTGTCCGTTCCACACAACGTATCTGGTCGGCGAGCATGCGCTGTGCCTGCTGCACGTTGGCCTGCAGTATGAATGGAACAAACTCACGGTGAGAATAGAAGGGTTTGCAGTTAATGGAAAAAATATTCCAGATCAGGAGAACAGTGCTGTAGGATGACTGTTACGTCATTACACCAGCTACTGTCAGTGTAAAAATACAAACCTCCACCTTTGTTTTGCCACCGGAAAATTCTGTGTCCCGATCCGCTCTGAAGAGTTGGAAGCCTGCCAGCTGCAGCTCAGAGTCCGGTGTCGTTCCACTCAGCCACATCTCTGTGAAGCACAAAACAGAAGATGAAGAAAATTCTCTGTTCCTCCCCAAAGGTAGCTGAAGTTAGTCCAGTTTGTTTCCCAGTGAATGCACAAAAGAGAGAAATATTCCATGTAACAGTGTGCGATGTCCGCGTCAGTAGGGGTGCACAAATGCACCAGCACGTCTCCCTCTCCTCCGGCGTTTCACTGCATGCACAAAGGTGGGCGCACCTTTGACCAGAATGTCCTGTAATTCCACGGCTGTGGGGATGAAAGTGGGAAATAAATCCACAGGGGTTGTAGCGCTGATGTTCAGGAGCTCTTCACCGGGGTACGCGCTCCCGGAATTGTCACAAAACACAAAATGAACAAACAAAAAAAGACAAAACAACGCGTACCGACACACCGAGGCAACCGTATGAGGCGCCATCTTGGGTCAGCTGGCGCAACGTAAATTTGAGTACCTTCGTAAAACTCCGTAAATAGGTCACTTCAAACATGTTGCACGGACATCCAATCGTATAGAGCAGAGAAACAACAATATGACCCAAACAGCCCGTCGTAGAGCAGGAGCCCTGGTGCCTCCTGCAGCGCTCTCCGAGTCCTGGTCTTCCCAGCACAAATCAAAAAGGCGCTTGTTATTCTCTGTGTTATTTCTCCAGCCGTGGGTGGAGTTACTTTCAGACGGAGGTTCGGTGGTTCTAATTCTACTGAAGGCCCACTTGACGTAGAAAGTGGCAAATGGCGTGTTTTACCACATGTTTTCTTAAACAGACAGCTCACAATTAACTGACTAGGTTGTCTTATTTCATAGTTTGTGTGTTAGCAGGCCCATCAGAGACCCAAATGTATGTGCACAAGTGAGTTTTTCATAATAGGTCTTTTAAAACTGTGGCTGATTGCTTTCATACGTAACCAGTCTTCCTTCTGTCTCCCTGCAGGACGGAGTCCAGAGTTCCAAAGCACACCAATGAACGTCCCCCTGTCAGCCCAAGAGACAGAGCAGGAAAATAGGGTGATGAAACCAGAAGAGGGAGATAGGAGAAAAGAGGAGACTCTTCCACAAGTGTCACTGACCAGAACCTCTGAACCAGGCATTAAACCAGCCTCCACCTTCGCTCCTACACCAGGTCCAGTATCTGGCCTGACACTCGCTGCAGCTACCAACAGGAGGCGTGTCTTCAGCCTGGAGCCCTTTCACCAGACCAGCATTGGCGAACGAGCGAAGAGGGACAGAGAGGAAGAGGATGGAGAATTGAAGAAGGCCAGGCTCGGCAGCGGTGAGGATTTGCCCATGTCATGACATTTCTGTAGGATGTCTGTAGATGGTTGTTTTTTTTTTAATTTTAACAAGACAACCGGATGAAGAAAGGGTAAGAAGGGCAGGGGTTGGATCAGCGCAAACACTCAGATTAGGTAAAGAGAGAAGGGCTTGAGGACCCTTCTGAGGTGGAGGGCTCCATGTGGACTCTCGAGGAGCTCTCCACCTCAGAGGGGTCTTGACGGATCCTGGAGAACCCAGGTGGATCCAGAGGAGATTGAGCGTCAGTCTCCTGGTGAAGATGGCGGAGCCATTCAGCCATGTTGACAGTAGCAGGAAGCTCGCTCCTCTATTCCCGTGACAGAGTTGAGGGAGAATCTTGACCCCGATCAGCACCTTCTGCAACCTTGTAGAGACGGCGTTGCTAGGCAACCTGCGAAGGTGGAGGAAATGGTGGAGTGATGGAGCTGGAGTTTGGCCCCAAATGCACACCATGTTTACATCACAAAAGCCAATCTCACCTTTCAGCTACCTCCTTTTGTTGACCACTTTGACATTTGTCAGGATTATTTATTGGTTGTTTTAGCTGTTGATGTATTGATTGATTGATTGATTGATTGATTGGCCATCACTCCTTCCAGACTCGGCACTGGAGGATGTGAAGCGGCTGAAGGTTTGCATCGAGCTGACCGGTCTTCGACTGAACAAGCCCCTCCTCTCCGCCGAGCTGGGCCAGTGGTTACCCTCCGGCCAGAGGTCCGCTGAGGTGGACAGCAAGTTCAAGACGGAGTCGCAGGAAGTCCCGCCCCTCAGAGGACACGGGTCAGAGGTCAACGGAGGCTGGCGTGACCCCACGTTCATCCGGAGGGACGCCCAAAGAGGTAAGACACACCGTTTGTGTGGCTCTGCATGTTCTGCCTTAAAATGTGACTCTTTTAACACCTCTACAAAGAGGTCATAGGTCATCTACAGATTCAGTGTCTTGCTCATAGACGCAGCGGCTGGGCAGAGGGGGTTTTGTTTGAATTTCTTTGAATGGTTCGCCCTAGAGATGTGGAAAGATGTTTGGTCACGCGGCCGTTGGGTCTTTAGTACGACTCCCAGATTAGCCCTCAAATTAAAGGGGACTTATTATGCAAAACTCACTTTTTCAGTGCTCATGCGCAAACATTTGAGTCTCTGATGGGCCTACGAACACAAACAGAGAAATAAGACAACCCAGGCAGTTCTTTGTGGGCTGTCTATGTCAAAACAGGTCCTAAAACACGCCGTTCAGCTTTGCTGCTGGGATCTACGTCATCGAGGGCTTCATTCTAATTTGAACCCCCTTCTGTCTTGAGTAACTCCACCCATGGCTGGAGCACTACCGTACCTGCTAGCATCGAAGCTAAGAGCTAAGCATGGGAACTGCTCTGTTTGCTGGGTAGACCAGCACAAAGAAAGTGCTCCTCTTTCTTTCCTTTGAAAGAAAGAGGAGTTAATACCAACTGTCCGTGAAGAAACTGCAGACGATGGAAATGTAAGTATTTAAAGAATAATTCTGCTGTGTGTTTCTTTCTCTCTTTCTAAAAAAAAAAAGTAGATAGACTGTAGCCTGCGCCGCACAGTCTGCTGGCGTTTTGCCAAACAAAACCAATAAAAACAGTCTGTTTTTATTGTAGATGTTTCTATTTTGAATTTATTTATTTAATTTTATTTTTTGACGTTTACATGAAACAAAAAATCCACCCGTGCGATGTCCCGGTGCGGTGTCTCCCACAAGCTTGGAGAACGGCGGCAAAAGTTGGAACAAACTTTTCAATGACACGTTGTAGATCTAATATGAGTGAAGATTCAGCAACTGGATTGCTTCAAACTGCCTCAAACTTGTTTAGAAACAGATTTTAGTGTACTGATAAGGGGTAATCAGTGAAAGTTTACGGGACCTGGAGTAAAGCACAAACCCCATTGGCTCACAGAGCTGGGGCCTGGCAGCTCATTCACATTTAAAGCTACACACACAAACAGCCAGTTTTGGAACAGGATGGTTTAGAAGCATGTTAGAATGGCTAGAATGCATAATCTGAGTGGTATTTTCAGCAAAAAACTTCAAAAACATGTTTTGGGGACCTCAGACACCTATATTAACCTGTTGAAAATAAGCACAATAGGCCCCCTTTCACAGTTAGTCTTTCAGTCCATCCATTCGGTTGCTCTGGTTACCAAAGTGTTTGTACCTTCCTAACTGTTGGTTGCTTGGTTGTTGTTCCACCTACAGTTGCTATTTTGTCCATACTTTATCTCCAAGAATGCCTTCTGTCTGACTGTTCTTCATTGGGGAATACCTCTACTCCACTTCTACTGTACCACTACTAGCCCTTTCCCACTGCACCAAAAACCTGGTAACGCCTGCTACCATCCAGCATTTGTCACCAGAAGGAAAGGAAAAAGGCCTGCGATAGACACAGGTTTTATCGGTTCCACCTCCGATCGGCTCTAATTTTGGCCACTTTACCAGCGCGATGCGACGTGCATTGAAATTCCGGACGCTGGCGCATAAATAGACGGGAATATCCGTGTATCATTCCATCATTTCATATCCCATTTAGAATCCATAATCAGAGGTTATCGCCTTTTTGAGGAAATGTTGTGAGCGTGTGGATCGCACCGTGGGGGGCACAGCGGAGAACCCCCACACTCCCCCACGGGCTCCGAGTCACTCCAGCGTCGCCCCCAAGGCGGCCCCTGCTCCACGCTGCCCAAGGACTGGTGTGCGCTCGCGCACCGGAGCTGCTTTTACTGTTGTGTTGGATCGTTGATGAACAATCAGATGCTTTTGAACAGATCAAAATATTTTTTTTCTCCAAGTTTTCCAGTTTTATGTGTTTGTTTGTTTAAGTTGCTGTTTCCTCTACTGTTTTGTTCCCAAACACACTGGCACCGCGACGCGCCCCTTCCCGACTAATTCATTTGGTTGAACGTGACGCGCCGGAAAAAAAACCCGCCATTTCTCCTGGCGATGGGAAAAGGTGTGTGCGCCTATTTTTAGCGCTAATTTTGGTGTGAAAACGGTAAAGCTCTACTCTACCCCTCCATGACAGTACCTCTAATCAACTTCTACTCTACCGCACTCTAGCTCACTTCTACCTCTGCTCCCTATCCCTCTAGGCTACCTCTTCTCTACCTCTACTCTGACCCACTCGACTTCTACCTCTACGTCTGCTCTGCCTCTGCTCTACCTCTGCCCAACCTCGGCCGCTACCAGCGTTTCCGTTATCTGGTAATTGCCGGCTTTTGACCGGGAAAATCTGTTGAAGTCTGACATATTTAAATCTCTCCGGCCATAATGTCCGGTGAAAATAATTCCCTCTGAGCACAATTTGAATTAGTGATCAAACGATCAAACAACAATCAGAATTATCGACATATTTCTTTCCTTGATGTCAAAATAATATAGATTTCGATTAAAAAATTCCACAGAACTGTTCATTTCCGCGCTCGGTAAGTTGCAACAGAAAGCCAATCAGTTTGGATGATCTAATGCTGGCCTTTCACCTCTGACCAATCACATTTGTCGATATGGAAATAAGACCCATCGTGGACATGTTGCGCTTGTCAACACAGTGCACACAGAGCGGAGACAGAGCCGTAGAGTCTAGAACCCTGAGAACAAGCAGAAAGATGATGTGTCGTTGGGACACATACAGTACATCCATAGTTTGCCGTTTTTTGGGATATTTAAGTTCGGACCCAAAGCAGGCAGTAAACATTCATTGTGTAAAATATGTCGATGGCACGTCCTGACGAAGACGGGCAGCACTAAAAACTTTATTATTTATTTAGACCTACTTGCCATATTAATTTTGTTTTCCATTTGATCAAAATTTTCTTTAAGTGAATTATTAATTGAAGCAGCTGCACTCACTGATTTTAAGGAGTAATATTCGTAATTTTTATTCATTTAGCACCAATTTTTTCTAACGGAAAATCTGGCCTCTACTTTTTTTCTACTCTACCTCTGCTTTGCCTCTACTCTATATGACTCTGCTCTGCCTCTACCCTCCCTCTATTCTACGTCCCTCTCCGCCTCTACTCGGCCTCCTTCTACATCACACTGCAATACCTCTGCTCCATCTCTTCTGAGCCTCTGCTCTACCTAAGATGTGTCCAACTCTGATTGGACAACGTGCAGGATTCCAAGACCAGGGAAATTGGAAAATTATTTTGATTTTGTATACTCGTTTTTTACATTTTTGTTTTTATTTTTATCAAATATTAGATGGTTTGGGGATCTGTGAGCCACTGAAAAGATTTTTTTTTTTAATCCATCGCTTTGGAAGGCTAAAATGGATGAGATCAGCTTCAACCTCGTACTGGATTTCAATATAGAAATGCAACAATGAAAGAAATCCCATATTTTTATATTATATATTATATTATATATTGTCTGAGAGTAAAGAAACTATTATTCCTAGACCTCTCAACCCCCCCTTTCGTTCTGTTCTTCCCTCCCTCCATCTCTCTTGTTTTTCTCCTACACTGGCATTGTGGTAAGGAGTGTGTGTGTGTGTGTGTGTGTGTGTGTGTGTGTGTGTGTGTGTGTGTGTGTGTGTGTGTGTGTGTGTGTGTGTGTGTGTGTGTGTGTGTGTGTGTGTGTGTGTGTGTGTGTGTGTGTGTGTGTGTGCATGGTAGGCGTGCTGTGACAGCTCCATCTGGGAGATGTTAGGCAGCTATTAGCACGCCATCGGCTTCACACACACACACACACACACACACACACACACACACACACATTTACACACACACACACACATTTACACACACAAAAACACACACACATGCATAGACACGTGGCGACCAGTAATGCATATGGAACGTGTTAGAGACGTGATGCACGCGACAGGGATATTGTGTGTGTGTGTGTGCGTGTGTGTGTGCGTGTGTGTGTGCGTGTGTGTCTGTGTGTCTGTGTGTGTGTGTGTGTGCGTGCGTGCGTGTGTGCGTGCGTGCGTGCGTGCGCACGCTTCGCACCTTGCAGCGCTCAGAGCGATGTCCGGAGACACGACGCTCGCCTGGACGTTCTCAGCTGTCCTAGTGAGTGTTGGTGCTATATTTAGAATTCAGATATATTTAGGAACATGGTTCAATATTATTTATATATTTTATATTTTATACAGATTTTCAGACGAGAACAACAATATTCAACTTAAAACAGTAAAAAAAATTGTATTGTATCATTGTTAGAACCCAGCGCCGGGCGGGCGTCAGTTCAGGCATCCGTATGACAGAATGCCCTTCCCCGGAATCTAGCAAAAACGTTAACTTCCGTGTTGTCTGGGGAAATAGAGCAGCACTCTCAGTGAAGGATGGCCATTTGGCGCCTCGTTGGGCACGTCATTTATTTGTTGAGTATTTTACTTGGATAACATTTTCAATAAGTTTCCATGAAAGACGTTGTGGTATTTCTGTGGGTAGTTAGCACTGCACGGCTTCTATTTTTCCGACACCTCGCTGGACCTTGAACGCATCACTGAGGCGCGCATTTCATTTTTTTTTTTTTTTTTCCGAGGGACGCACCGACGACATTTTAAGGTTTTATTTTTTTATTGTGTTTTGAATCCGGCAAAGTAATGGAGACCACAGATTTAAAATATCAGTTGAACAGATCTACTGACATCTTCCAGGTAAGAAGCGATATACTGTAGATACACGCGTAAATCAATAGTTTGGTAACATCAAAACACTACAAAGCGACCGAGTCCACAGGGCACACCGGACCCGCTCCAACTGGACATTCTCAATTGGAACCTGTACATTTACAGTAAATAATATGATGACGTCATAAAGTGTCCGACTGTGAATCTCAACTTGTTCATTTTACATTTAAAATCGCTCAAAATTAGGTCGGTTTATCGCTAATATCTGCTCGGTACGTGGATGGATTTGGATGAAACTTCAACCACGAGGTGTTTGTGACGGCGCGGTTCAAACAAGACGTAACGGTGCTCGTGTGTTATGCCGAAGTTGGTGTTCCAGCTAGTTTTAGGCTTCAAAATTCAGAGAGTTCTTTCCAATAAGGGGCTGCCGAACAATAACAATAGCACAAATGAAAATCTATGTATAATTATAATTTTAAGGAGGACCTGTTATGCTCCTTTTCAACAGGTTAATATAGGTCTCTGAGGTCCCCAAAACATGTCTTTGAAGTTTTTTACTGAAAATACCGCGCTTTAACTGAAAATGAGGTGCTGCTCCCCAGGCCCCACTCTGGAACCGGTTTCCCCTGTTCTGTGAGCCTGTTGTATGAAGTAGATTCAAGATAGATCTACAAGGTCTCATTTAAAGGTTTGTTCCGACTTTCGTTGCCATGCTTCAAGCTTGTGGGGGACACTAGACAGGGATTTTTTTTGTTTCATTCAATTATGAAACGTCGTAAAAACAAAATAAAATAAATCCATCTACAATAAAAACACACTGTTTTTATTGATTTTTTTGGGGGGGGAGAAACGCGGAGCGGATCACATGCCACAGCCTACAGTTTATCTGCCGCATACCTTCTTTTTTTTTTTTTTAATAAGCAAACATATTTTATAAATACTTAAATTTCCATCATCTGCAGTTTCTTCACGGACAGTTGGTATTTATCCCTCTTTCTTTGAAAAGTTTTATGCTGGTCTGTGCAGCAAACAGAACAGTTCCCATGCTTAGCTCTTAGCTCTCTTGGTTATTCCTTCAGCCGTGGGTGGAGTTCCTCAAATCGGGGGCGGTTCTAATTCTAATGATGCCCCATGTGACATAGGAAGGAGTAGCAAATCTGAATGGCTTATTGAATCACATGTTAACTGAATTAGGGAGCTCACAAAAAACTGACTGGGAATGAAATAAATAAATACATGTACAATAAAAACACAGTTTTTATTGGTTTGGTTGGAGACATACTTGAAACCCTTGGTGATGTCGATCAGGGCAGCAAATCTGAACGGCTCGTTTTCTACAACAAACCTACTGGGTTGTTTTATTTCAGTTTGTGTGTTAGTAGACCCATCAGAGACCCAAATATACTGTATGTGCACAAGCACAGAAAAAGTGAGTTTTTCATAATAGGTCGCCTTTAAAGTAAAGGGGACATAAAACTGCATAATAAAATGAATGTAAAGATTGAAAACCGGAATTAGATGAAAATAAATATAAAAAATGTACGTCGCATGAAGTTAGACAGGAAGTGACTACTTGGTATAATTTTACTGTTAAATCCTTTTATGTTATTTAAGTGTCGCCAGAGAATTATTCCATTTATATTATTGTTGTTATATTTTAGCATCTCTCGGTGGTATTGTGACGAAATGAAGATGTCCTGAAGTTATGAATATGAATAAATACGACCTGAAGTTTTGAGCATGAGCTCTGAAATACTAGTTATTTTTATATGGCAGCTATATTTACAGTTATAATTACAGCTTTGTTCTAGTGGGGGCTGGATGATGAATTAATCAAAGATGAACCACTTATTATTTATTGAGTTTTTCCTTGCCCGGATGAGGGTTCAGACCAGGGGAGACCGTTGATTTCTATGTGAAATGTGGGTTTGTGAAGCCCTTTGAGACTGTATTGTGATTAAGGGCTGTACAGGTACTCCTCACTTAACCACCGAGTTCCGTTCCTAAAACCAGGTCGCTAAGCGAATTAGTCGATAAGCGAGGACCTGTGTTATTTCACGGTAAGCGGGCGTGGCCATTGTGAACGCGGGAAACGAGACTGAGAACGGTGATGAGATGAGATGAGATGTTGACGCTGAGACGCCGCGCGCACGTCGCGGGATTATAAGCAGCGTACGATACAGACTGGGTCAGAGAGCTGGTCCTAAGTCTGAACAGTCGTTAAGCAGGTAGGTCGTTAAGTGAGGAGTACCTGTATATCACTATATGAGAGGGGAGTACTATGGTCCAGCTTACTTAAGTATGCGAGTAAAAAGAATAATGTCTTTGAAGACACACTACATGCTACATGCTACATACTATCTGAAGCGTGCTATGGTTTAGGGCAGCCATTTTAAAACTTAAGAATGCTGAGTCCCAATTTGAAATCTGAAAATCTTCTGCGTCCCACCCAAACCCTTAACCACAACTGCGATCAACACATAAGACTAAGATAGAGTATTTCCCTATATGTTATTTATTTAATCAACAGACGAATTCTATGTAAATGGGGTCCTACGGCAATGCAGTGCAAATTAATAATCCATCCACATACACGTCACATTCAGCTAAACATCAACGAAAATGAAGTGCAAATAGTGAATTGTTAAGCCTGTATCCTGGCTGTTTGACACTGGATAATAATACGTTTATACATCAAATTTCCCAATATCCAACCGATCAAACTGACGGCGGCCGCTCCATTTGAATGATTAGATACGGACCGGATCAGAAGAAGGTCAGATAAATGAAGAATAACACATCATTTAAATCCCATGGCTTTGTTTTAAAAGCTGGGATTACTTTTGTAAATGTAAACGCGCACCGGCAGTACCTTCACGGCCCACCAGGAGGCCGCGCCCACACTTTGGGAAACCTGGTTTAGGGCATACTAAACACTAATGTGGCGTACTGCATAGTTTGCTCGCAGGACGTTTGGAAGGTAGCCACGGGTGGAGTGGACTGACCCACATATCCCAGCATGCATTTCAACACCGACGCCAGGGACGGGGGGAAACCACTCTGGGTTAGTTTATCCAGGTAGAGGGGAAGAAAGGAGAGAGGGATGGCTGGAGGGAGAAAGAGTGTGAGGGTGAGGGAGAGAGATGGGGGATGGAGAATGGAGAGGTAGAGGGAAAGAGACAGAGAGCGAGATTGAGGGAGAGGGCGACGGAGAGAGGGAGGCGGGGAGGGAAAGACGGCGAGAGGGAGAGGGAGAGAGGATGGGGAGGTAGATGGAAGAGGAAAGAGGGAGAGCAACAGAGAGGGAGTTAGAAGGAGGGAGGGAAAACGATGGCGTGAGGGATGGAGAGGTAGCGGGGAGAGGGGCAGAGAGGGAGGGAGGGAGGGAGGGAAACAGATAAAACGAGAGGGATGGAGTGAGAGAAAGAGGTAGGAGCAACGGAGGGAGGGGGAGATGTAGGAAGAGAGAGAGGGAGGGGTAGAAACCCCCGCCGCCCCCCCTCCTCTAATTAGATGTGAATGAGTCTCCACGCCACGCCGTCCCACCCTTCACCCTGGGGTGGCTGGGTGGGTGGGCGGTCGGGCGGGTGTGTGTGTGTGTGTGTGTGTGTGTGTGTGTGTGTGTGTGCGCTTGTGCGCATGTGTGTAATCAGCCATTCAGTGTTTAAATGCCTTGTAATCCGTCTTTCTTTATGCATGCATGTTTGGCTGTGTCTCTCTCTCTTCCTATCTCTCTATTCTCTCCATTCTCTCTATCCTTTCTCTCCTGCAATAATATGAAACGTTCGGTCCGTCTTTCTACCATCGCACAGAGTGAAACCAGTCCACCAAAAGCCAGAATTTGTCCTTTTCACTCTCAATTTTCCCGGTAGTTTGCGTCTGATTTTTCATCAAAATGTTCGTCGTGGTCTTCATCATATTTTCTCATTTCCATCTCAATTCTCGGTGTCGTTTTCATCGGAATTTCCATCTGAATTTTCAGCTGAAGTTTCATTCAAATTTTAATATCAATTGTTATGCAAAAAAAAAAAACACCAACAAAAACACAAACCGGAAACTTTATTTTCGTGTGGAAGCGGCGATGAAGGTTTCGACTCTTTCTTGAGATTTGGTTCTTGACGAGTCGCTCGGTTAAAAGAGTCGTTCCGTTTTTCCGACTCTTGGTTCCTTCGGTTCGGTCGGCGTAAAGGGACAACTTCCTGAACCGTGAAGTCAGAAGATTCGTTCAGCGCAGAGTTGTGAATGGAATTCTCACAACAATCATTCAATTCTGTCAAAATGATTTATTTACGAAGAATGTGAAGAGGAAATCATTCGCATGGGTTATGAATTATGTATCATATTTCTGCATTACCTCCTGAATAACTTTCTTTCATTCTTCCTTTTTCAGTTTTCCCGGTGGCTCCGCACACTCCCGCCTGTTTCCCATGCTCATCCTCTGACTCCGCCCCCAGCCAGCAGGCTCCACCCCCAGCAGAGCGCCACGCCCTCCGTAACCACGACGACAACAATGGGGACAATGACGACAATGGCGAGCTCGACCGACCCAAAGGAAAAAGGCCGTATAAGACCAAACACACTGAGGAGGTCAGTCTCCTTGTCTCCTTTCTTCCTTGTGTGCTTGTCTTCTTTCCTCCTTGTGTCTTTGACTCCTTGCTTGCTTGCTTGCTTGCTGCCTTCCCTCCTTGTGTCCATGCCTCCTTGTCTCCTTTCTTCCTTATCTCCTTGTTTTCCTTCCTCCTTGCCTTCTTTCTTCCTTGTGTCCTTGCCTTCTTTCCTCCTTGTGTCCTTGTCTTCTATCCTACTTGTGTCCTTGACTCCTTGCTTGCTTGTCGCCTTCCCTCCTTGTCTCCTTGTCTCCTTGCCTCCTTGTCTCCTTGTGTCCAGGTCTCCTTGAAACCTTCAGCAGAAACATTATTAATTGTTGTTCTTACACTTGAATTGAAATTTCCAGATGTGCGTGGGAAAGCCCTCGGGCTCCACTGAGGATCACCCCGAGGTGCCTCGCTCGCCCGGTGGCGTGCCTCCTCCCTCTGCGCTGCACACACACACTCTAAACCCCGCCCACCCCGCGGACCAGGCCACGCCTCCCTCTGATGTGCGACGACTCATCGTCAACAAGAACGCTGGAGAGACCATGCTGCAGCGAGCGTCGCGGCTAGGATACCAGGTAACTAACTAGCTGACTATCTATGGAGCTGATTTGTTGATTTGAACGTTCCACGCAACCAACTAACTAGATAACTGACTAACAAGCTAAGTAACTGAGTATTGAACTGAGAATTTAACTGGCTCGCTATAGGGCTGTGACGATAACCGCATTACCACGTTTATGTGGCGTCACCGTGGAATTGAGCTTATTACCGTCATCACCGCAAATACTCACCGGCCACTTTATTAGGTACACCTGTTCAATTGCTTGTTAACACAAATAGCTAATCAGCCAATCACATGGCAGCAACTCATTGCGTTTAGGCATGTAGACATGGTGAGGATGACTTTCTGAAGTTCAAACGGAGCATCAGAATGGGGAAGAAAGGGGATTTAAGTGACTTTGAACATGGCATGGTTGTTGGTGCCAGACGGGCTGGTCTGAGTATTTCAGAAACTGCTGACCTACTGGGATTTTCACGCACAACCATCTCTGGGGTTTACAGAGAGTGGTCCGAAAAAGAGAAAATATCCAGTGAGCGGCAGTTGTGTGGACGAGAATGCCTTGTTGATGTCAGAGGTCAGAAGAGAATGGGCAGACTGGTTTGAGATGTAAAAGGCAACAGTAACTCAAAAAACCACTCGTTACAACCAAGGTATGCAGAATACCATCTCTGAACGCACAACACGTCGAAACTTGAAGCAGATGGGCCACAGCAGCAGAAGACCACACCAGGTGCCACTCCTGTCAGCTAAGAACAGGAAACTGAGGCTACAATTGGCACAGGCTCACCAAAAATGGAAAATAGAAGATTGGAAAAATGTTTCCTGGTCTGATGAGTCTCGATTTCAGCTGCGACATTCAGATGGTAGGGTCATAATTTGACATAAACAACATGAAAGCATGGATCCATCCTGTCTTATATCAAGGGTTCAGGCTGGTAGTGGTGGTGTAATGGTGTGGGGGATATTTTCTTGGCACACTTTGGGCCCCTTAGTACCAATTGAGCATGGTTTAAAAGCCACAGCAGACCTGAGTATTGTTGCTGACCATGTCCATCCCTTTATGAGCACAGTGTACCCATCTTCTGATGGCTACGTCCAGCAGGATAATGCACCATGTCACAAAAGTCAAATCATCTCAAACTGGTTTCATGAACATGACAATGAGTTCACTCTACTCCAATGGCCTCCACAGTCACCAGATCTCAATCCAATAGAGCACCTTTGGGATGTGGTGGAACGGGAGATTTGCATCATGGATGTGCATGGATGTGCAACTGCGTGATTCTATCATGTCAATATGGACCAAAATCTCAGAGGAATGTTTCCAACACCTTGTTGAATCTATGCCACGAAGAATTAAGGCAGTTTTGAAGGCAAAAGGGATTCCAACCCGGTACTAGCAAGGATTACCTAATAAAACGGCCGGTGAGCATATACATATATATATGCATATGTATATGTATTTACATGTTTTGCTGGTGAAAGTTAGAGGAAGATACAAAATATAAACACAATAATCATTGTTTAGTTACTTCAGCTTCGTACGGTGCGTGGGGAGTGGGTGGGACAGTCCATTAAACATATTGGGGATTTATTTTGGTGTGTCCGGTTATTACTAATTAATTATTAATTGTGCACGGGGAGACCCTTAATGGGCAACAAGGATTTTGCAATCAGACGCGTAACCAGGCGACCCCGTTGGGGGTCTCCCCGTGTGTCTGGGCCCTGGGGTCGACCTGAACAGGGTCTCCTCCGAGGCACCGGACCATTTTCTACCATTTACATTATTTTTATGGCCGTTTGCTCTGGCATATCATTAGCCCAATATCTTTTGTGAATCGGACGCTAAGACGCCGCAGACAGTGGACGCAATTGATGCAATTGTGTCCCCCCAGCGGTAAACAGCAATACCGTGGTTATATGTTGCTTTTCACTGCGGTAAGAAAAATGTCATACTGTCACAGCCCTAGCTAGCTCACTAACTGAGTAGCGAGCTAACTAGCTAAATATCTATCAGACTGATTGGTTTCATGACAGACAGCGACATACAGACAGATAGGCAGCGCTACAGACAGGCAGCGGCAGACAGACAGGTTGCCAGATGGGCAGAGCGTCAGGCAGTCAGACAGAGTGACAGACAAACAGAGCAACAGAGCCAGAGCAACAGGAAGACAGACAGACAGTTAGAGAAAGACAGACAGGCAGACAGACAGAGGCAGACAGAAACAGTTAGAGACAGACAGACAGACAAGCAGAGAGACAGATTGACAGTCAGAGACAGCAATAGACAGAGCGAGAGAGCAACAAACAGCGACAGACAAAGCCACAGACAGAGCCACAAAAAGACAGTGAGAGTGACAAACAGCTACAGACAGAGACAGTGAGACACAGCGTCAAACAGATAGAGCGAGACAGAAAGACAGATTGACAGTCAGACAGAGCAACAGACAGACAGTCAGACAGAGCAACAGACAGAGCAACAGTCAGACACAGCAAGAGACTGATAGTCAGAGCGGCAGAAAGACAGAGTGACAGACAAACGGCTACAGAGAGACAAACAGTTAGACAGTCAGACATAGTGACAAATAGACAGAGAGCGACAGACAGACAGACAGACAGAGTGATGGTCAGACACAGCGAGAGAGTGACAGTCAAACAGTGATAGACAAAGCCACAGACAGAGCGACAGACAAACAGCTACAGACGGACAGACACAGCTAGAGACAGTGAGACATAGTGACAGACACACACCCAGACAGACAGACAGAGCCACAGACAATTGAAAGTCAGACAGAGCAACAGACAGAGCGATAGTCAGACAGAGCAACAGACAACGCGACAGACAGTGCAACAGACAAACATCTACAGAGAGACAGTGAGACAGCGACAGACATAGCGACAAATGGACAGACAGAGCGACAGACAGATGATTAATAGCAGCCGGCCTCGCCGTCAAAACCTTTCAACACTCCTCCACTCGTCTTTCCTCAAGCTGGCAGACTGCCACACACACACACACATACACACACACACTGTGAAGGTGTGTGTGTGTGTGTGTGTGTATGGGTAAGTGTGTTTGTGTGTGTGTGGAGAGTTTTCCCCGGGGACTGTTCACACACTCACAGCACGCCTCGCTGCCTTTGATTTCCTTTTGACACACACACACACACACACACACACACACACACACACACACACACACACACACACACACACACACACACACACACACACACACATCAGTGCAATGTTCAGCACAACCCTTGTGAATATGCCAGATGTGTGTGTGTGTGTGTGTGTGTGTGTGTGTGTGTGTGTGTGTGTGTGTGTGTGTGTGTGTGTGTGATAAGTACTATATACTGGATATGGGAAACACACATTTCTCATACACAATTTCATACACACACATTTAAACTCAAACACAAAAATGCACACACACACACATAGTTGAACTTACAGAGACACACACACACACACACACTTTAACACACCCGCACACACATTGTTTGACAAAAAGCCCAGAACGTTCCCCGTCCTAAAGAGATAGAGACAGGAAGTGAGGGAGGTCTGGAGGTTGTGCGTTCTTTTTCCATTCTTTCATATTTTCCCTCTTTTCTTCCAGCTCTATCACTTCCTCACAAAAAATGTATTTTATGAGTTTTTTTGTTTTTGTTTTTTCTTAGTGCATTTTTCCATCTCTCACTTCCGGTCGCAGGGAAACCAACAATAACAGTTGCCCAGTTGCCCCAGGCAACCAGATTTGGGCCGTTGTCTACAAGCAGTCTGGTTGCCACGTTGTCAACCCGTGCCGGTGGAAAACGAATGAATGAATCATTTTGAACAAATGTTTTTTTACAACTCATTATGATTCAATCAATTTGAGCAAATCACTTAGAACAAATCATTTTTTTAACATTTCATTTAGCAGACGCTTTTATCCAAAGCGACTTACAATTATTCAACACTGATGGACGCAGCCATCAGGAGCAATTAGGGGTTCGCTGTCTTGCTCAAGGACACTACAGCATGCTAGCAGGAGGAGCCTGGGATCGAACCAGCAACCTTTAGATTACTAGACCACCAGCTCTACCTCCTGAGCATGATCAACAGATCATTTGAGCTGATCATTTTGATGGCAGCAGCGTGGCTGTATTTTTTGTTCAGACGATCCACCTTTTTAGGTTTATAATAATATAACTAATTTACCCATGAGGCCATTGCATAAAGATGCATAACAAAATGGCACAGAATTGTCGTTTTTAGAGTTAGGGTTTAGGGTTAGGGTTTGAAGCGTTTCAAATAATTGCGTAAATATTACGCAATGTTCATAATAACTATTTTTTTTCTACTGCAGAAGCCACAATCTGTAGGATATCAACCTTGTTTTACGAAAAACTCTGACTGGTGGAGCTCGCTGTTATCATGGAAATGTTTACCGCACTGGCTGATGGGTACATTCACATTTTTAGCCAGGCACCCAAATGCTGACATTTATATCCAGTTAAATTGTATCCATGGATGAAATTCATACTGAGGCTATGACCCTATGTCCCCATTCTTACACAACCTTGAATTTAATAGACAAGGAAAAGTGAAACCAGTATCCCGCTTTCATTTCGTGCCCGTCAGAACAAAATTGAAACCCATGCATTTCAAATTTGAATCAACCATGCTCCCCCCACCTCCCCATGGTGGCGTGCTTTTGACAGGTTAGTTTTAGTGTATTTAGTGTATTTGTTTAGCGTATTTTAGCACCCCACCCCCTTCTAATGTTGAAGAAAATCTCGCCATTAAAATGAATTGGTTTAAATTTTGTTATGTGTAGCACTAAAGAAGTCGGACAATCGTGTTCCGGGACACAATTCTATAGATACATTTTCGTGACTAGGACCACGAAACAGCATGATGCCCGGTTGGGCAATTAAGGGTTGGTTATGCTTTCCGTGCGGATGCGGAACTGTGACGGGCAAATGTTTGGAGCTTTAATTACACTCGTGGGTTTTCTCCTCAGAACAAACGGATATTATCCCAAACTCCTCAAAGTTCTCCATGGCGGGCCCTACGTCTGCGTAGTTCAAAAATCTTGAGTGTGCGCGGACAGGCAAAAAGCTGCCACCTACACGCCGGGGCATGTCTTTCCATGTGATGTGATTTTGGCCGTGTGGCCGACTCACTCCCTCACGGACAAATTTTCGCGGCCCAGTACATAACGACCCAAAGCCCGGTGCCGGTTAGCGGCCCAGTGGTTGGGAGTGGGTCGGATTTAGATGAACTGGCTCGAAAAGAACAATTCACCTAAAGGAGTCGTTCTGCCCAGGACTACAAACCACCTTTCATATGTTAAATATAAAATAAGGAAAATCAGTTTTCCCTATCTCCTCCCCTCTAGGAGGTGGTGTTGTACTGCCTGGAGAGGCGTCTCTGTGACGTGAATCACCGCGACAACGCTGGTTACTGTGCTCTGCACGAGGCGTGTGCACGTGGCTGGCTGGGCATAGTGCGCCACCTGGTGGAGCACGGGGCCGACATCAACTGCAGCGCCCAGGACGGAACCAGGTAGAACACAATGTCGCAACATCCCAATTATGACGTTACAGCTTCACCTCACGTCACAACAATATGATATCACAACGTCATGACAATGACATCACGACAATATGTCACAACAATGTCATAATAACAACAAAAATAATAATAATGAATAATCACGTCACAGAATCTCAACGTCACAAATATGATATCACAATGTTAAGACATCACAACATATGACATCACGCCACAGCAATACAACATCACAATGGCACATCATATGACATGGCATCATAATGTTATGACAATGACATCACAACGTCAACGCCACGACAATGACATTTAAACATCACAACAATATGACATCAAAATGTCACAACATCACAATGTCACAACAACTGTTATTGCAACATCAGGATATCACAACGTAACAGTATCACATTACATTTAGTCTGAACAGTCGAGGCCAACTTTTCACACTTTGTACGATAAAGGTGATGGGCAAACACCTGTGACTCCCCTAGTGGTGGTCATTGAGAACTGCAGTTAAACCAGCACAGGCTTAAAATTGGTTCCACTTTCGCAAACCAACATCAAATTACTCAAAACCTCTCTCCTTATCTCTCCCTCCCTCCCTCACCCTCTCTCTCTCCAGACCCCTCCATGACGCGGTGGAGAACGATCATGTGGAGGTGGTGCGCTACCTGCTAGCGTGCGGCGCGGACCCCACCCTGAGCACCTACTCGGGCCGGGGGCCGCTGCACATGACACACAGTGCCACCATGGAGACCTTCCTGGAAGGTACGACACTCAATCCGGGCCCAAATTAACGATTTGACCCGGATCAATAATTCACCTCTCGTCAATATTAACCCTCTGGGAGCTTTTATAATACTGCTTGAGTATGGAGCAAATCACTAAAACATAAAATTACTATATTAATAAATGATTGAATAAATCAATATTTAAATGCTACATTTTATTTTGAAAAATTCAATGAAAACATTCAAATTATACAGATAGCCATTTAAACTATAATGGTGCTAAATGGTTTCATATTAACCAATAATACTATATTATTATTGGTTACTTAGTGGTATTATTATTATTATATATACATTTATTTATAATAAAAAAAAAAAAAATATATATATATATATATATATATGTAATTATATTTTTAGTAGTAGTAGTAATATTCGTATTTCCACCAATACAATTATTATTTTTTACTATTATTATTACATTTTTTATTTTGAGTATTATTATTTCATAATAAAATGTATATTATTATTATTATTATTATTATTATTATTATTGATCAGACAGTGACACAAACAAACAAACAAACAAACAAACAAACCTGGCCACAAAGGAAATGACTTTTTTTGGGGGGGGCTCTGTTTTTTTGTTTTTTGATCAAGAGACTTTTATTCTGTTTCATCTGATTCACTGTCAAAGTTTAACATTGTAATTCCCCTCCCCCCTTAATTCCCCTCTCCCTCTCTTCCCCTCCCTCTCTCTTCCCCTCTCCCTCTGCCCCTCCCTCCCTCCCTCTCTCCCTCACTCTATTCACCCCCCCCCTCCCCTCTCTCCAGACTATCTCTCCGACCTGCAGGGAAGGACGGATGACGATCAGGGGATCTGCTGGGAATTCTACGGAAGTTCAGTGTGTGGTGGGTTCACACACATGCACACACGCACACACACACACACACACACATTTTTCAATCACCATGGGAATAGGGGGGCGGGCAAGAGAGAGAGAAATCTATTTTTATGGTCGTGGCCGAGTATGTGTTTATGCAGGAGGGTAATTATTGATAGTTTTATTACATTATATATATATAGTAATATACAATGTATATTTTCAAATGTTTCTATTTTCAATACTTTTTTTATTATTGCCTATTTGTTGTTTTTATTATTGTTATTAGGGGCTCTGCCCTGAAGGGGCAGGAGCCGTATTGCTTTTGTTAATGAAAAGCTGTCTATGGATGTCTTGGATCCACCGCACTCACAGACAAGATGAATAAAATGTGTATTCGGGGCAGTCCTAACATGCTGTTATCCAAATTTGATCCAGATTGGTCCATTATTGTGGAGTAATTTAGTAAAAAAACATTTTTTTTTTTTATCATTGCAGCAATGTGCGCGCATGCCCAAATGACAGTGCGCACAGGTCACATGATAGCATTGCAGTGTAGTGATCGGTCAACAATCGGGACCTCACCAAGATGGCGCCACGCACAGCACGCATGCGCAAGTTTACGGAGTACACAGATCATGGGGTAGCACTGCAGTCTAGTGACACACAGATATTGTGGCGATTGGACTTTAACTATAGGAATATAAGATACGAACTCTTAACCCTACAAAGTTACAGGTATTACTTTATTACTATTAACCTTTATCATGTTTGAGAAAAACATCAGCGCAGTGGATTAAACATCATAAATATATACGCTTCTGAGGACAACTGACACGCACCAGAGTAGGTTCTACAGTCACTGTCAGAATTCAAGAGATATCAATGTTTACAAACTTCCTGAATTATTATAACTGGTAACAATAACCGGACCCCGTGTATTGCTGCCTATTCTATAATTTAATATAATTATCATGTATTATGTAGTAATGAATGACTAAAATATCGATCTGTCTCTCTACCTATCATTCTATCTTTCTCTCTACTAATTGTGTGTGTGTGTCTCCTTCCAGAGCCCCCAGAGGAGCTGGGGTCCTGTGACCTCCTGAGGGACCCGCCGGGGCCCGAGGAGGAGGAGGGGGAGGACGAGCGTCAGGACGAAGGAGCGGCGGCGAAGAGGGAGGTGTTTGAGTTTGAGCTCTCCGATCGCCCGCTGCTCCCCTGCTACAACATCCAGCTGTCGCTCTCCGAGGGGTGAGACTCTCTAGCTATCCCCTCTGTCTCTCACACACACACACACCTGTCGTTCGTTGTAGTTTCTCTGTAGTGCCAACAGATGGCGCCGCGCGTTAGTGTTAGCGTTAGCATTAGCATGTAGGCAGAGTGACACGAGGGGCGTGAAACCAGTGGTTGCGCGCGGCAGCGGTCGTTATTCCCGGGTTAAGTTGTCATCATTCAGGAAAAACTGAGCTTATTTGTTTAAATGGTGAAAAATAAATGAAAGTTCTGTTTTCTGAACTCAGGCCCAGGAACTGGCTCCTGTTCTCCGACGTCCTGGGGCGTCTCCGGATGTCTTCCAGAGCGTTCCGCCGCCGCTTCCCGCACCTGGAGGTTGCGTCCATCGCGGAGGACGAGTTCTACCGCCAGGCGTCGCTGTCGCAGCTCCTCACCGGCCCCGACGAGCAGGAGCTGGCCCGGGAGCTGGCCTCCTTCCAGCCCGACTCCAAGGAGCCGCTGGAGCTGCTGGAAGCGGGGCCCGAGCTGGCGGCCATGTTGGGCTCCTCCCTGGAGTTCCTGGACGGACGTTGGGAGCCACCGCGGTCTCCCCCGTCCCCATCACCGCCGCCGGTACCAGCGGCAGTACCAGTACCACGAGAGGTAGTGGCAGCGGTACCACCCGCAGCTACGACTGCACCTGCTCCGGCCGTGAGGGGTGGGGGTGGGACCCGGGACACCCAGGTCCAGCACCCTGTGGCCCAACCCCCAGACCAGGGTCCGGCTGGGGGGACGAAGGCTGACACCAGGAGGTGGGAAACACAGCGACCAGACGGGAAGAGTGACGGCAGTAGCAGCGGTGCCGGCCGCGGCGGCACGCCGGCTCCCGCCAAGATGGACGGGACGTCCTGGGACCCCCGTGGGGGTTGCAAGACCTCAGGGTCCATCCGGAAGGAAGCCACAGTCTGGCTCCAGCCCTTACCTGATAAGATGGTGGACAGGACGCAGAACTGGGCGTCGCCCAGGAGAGCCGTGGGAGTCGACCCCACCACGGTCCTGAGAGACGTCAGGGTCACCATCAGAGACCTGGGGTCAAAGGTCAGGAAGCTGGCGGGGAAACCCATCAGGCTCAAGTCAAGGTCGTGACCCCCTGTGAGGCGACGCATGCTAGAACCCTGGGAACAAAAGCAGGCTGACCGGTGGGGCGACTGGATCTAGGAGCTGTTTGCAGCCAGACAGAAAGTCACTTTTTATAAAAGAAGAAAAACAAACATATTTATGTACATATTGTGAACTAAAAACATCTGGTTATCTGGAGTCCTTTGGGAACAGATCAACACCTCTTCTGTTTTGGTATAATCTATATATATATATATATATATATTATATATATATAGATATATATATATGCTGTATATGTGTTATGTGTATATGTACAAATATGCATCTTGTATTCCTTCTTTGTAAATGTAATCTATATTGTAAATATGAAGCTGGAACTGTTTTTAATTTTCTGGGTTTCTCTGGGACATTCATCCACCGTTACTGAACCTCATATCAACCTGATAACATGGTTCTAAGAGGGCCGTGCTAACCAGCTAGCCATGCTACAGACTCCTTTCAAACCTCTTAGCATTATAGCATGCTACAGCTAACTAGTTAGCTGGGCTACGTGTCCCACTTTATTCCTCTTACAGCCAGCTACAGCTAGCTGGCTAGCCAAGCTACAGTCTCCCTTTAAACCTGCTAGCATTATAACATGCTACACCTACTTGACTAGCCATGCTACAGTCTCCCTTTAAATCTGCTAGCATTATAGCATGCTACAGCTATTTGACTAGCAATGCTACAGTCTTCTTCTAAACCTCTTATCATTACAGCATGCTATACCTAATTCTCTAGCAATGCTACAGCCTCCCTTTAAACATGTTAGCATCAGAGCATGCTACAGCTAACTGGCTAGCAATGCTTCAAGTATATATTTCTCCTGACAGTACCATTTCTTTAAGTTAGTCGGCGGACAACCTAAGATCTAACTCGATGTTTGTGTCAGTTGATATTTGTGGGTTTGACACCGTCAAAATAATATTTAAGACAAATTAGCTCAAATATGACCTCATTTGTAAGTGATGTTTTGTATGTGAACTGATCAAACCTCAGCCGGTGGCCATTTTGAATGACCTGCCCTCACCTGAATATCATCACGTGGAGGGGCTCACGTCCGTGTTCCCTCATTCCTATGTTCCCTCAACGCGTTGAGGCCCCCGAAGTTCACTCAACCGTATGTCGCCTCAACCCTGTGTTCCCTCAGTTCGGTTCCCTCTGCCACATCTTCCCTTCACCCTATGGTCCTTCACACAGAAGGTCCTACGTTACCCCTTCCTCCCAAGGCCTGAGTGAGAGCGACTACCTATTGTCGAGATGTGCCAGACCACGCCCTCCGCCGCGCCCCCCCTTTTTTCGGCCAATCACTGTGAAGAGTGACCCAGTGGTTCCCTACCCCACCCTTACCCCGTCGCCGAGGTTCCACGGCGCTGCGTGAATCCGTTCGGAAGTTCCGCGCCTTTCCGCGAGGTGCCGCGCCCGTCTCCACGCCCACATTTTGGGTCAATTGGTGTAAAACATTTGAACCGTTTCTTCCTCCGGTCCAGAAACATCCCCCCCCCCCCCCCCCGCTCGCCCAATCCGGTTCAAATCGGGTGCGCGAACCTTTCCCCGGATATTTCGTTCTCACGGACAAACAGAGGCGTGCTGGGTCGGTGGGTGGAGCGTGACGGAGGAAGCAGGGCGGAGGGAGCACGGGAGACGGGTTTGTTCCTAACGTCTAGTTGGAGAAAACCCTGCAAATTTTTTTTTTTTATTTTATTTCATTGTTTCGGGGAGGTTTGTTGCCGTAACGATCCGTTTCCTGTCTTATCGGTTGCGGTGGATTTTCACTTGTTCGCCAAAATCCTTCTTTTTCTTTTTTTTTTTTTTCCAAGGTTTTAATAACTTACTTTAATAACTTTCAATAACTGACGATGAAGCTCTCCTGCCCCGCCCACAACACACACCGAGCCGCCAGGGAATCCCAGAACTGTTTTTTCTTTTCTTTTCTTTTTTTCTTTTTTTTTTTTTTTTACTCTTTTCGTCCCGTGCGAACAGGAAGTGATGTAACCGTAGCAACAGAACGTGTGAACGTGTGGAAAAAAAAAACCAAAAAAAAAAAACCCCCTCTTCTCTGTGTCGGTTCTTTCAAAACGGCGAAGCTGGTCGTTTGTATTCATATTTGAACAAAAAAAAGAAAGAACTCCAAATTAAATAAATTGCGGCAAAATGAGAAATTACGTGTGTACATCTGTGTGTGTGTGTGTGTGTGTGTGTGTGTGTGTGTGTGTGTGTGTGTGTGTGTGTGTGTGTGTGTGTGTGTGTGTGTGTGTGTGTGTGTGTGTGTGTGTGTGTGTGTGTGTGTGTGTGTGTTCTCTGTCCTGGGAGAGAGAAAAGAAAATCTCCGGTCTTGGCAAAATTCCAGACATCTAGATGAAAGGACGGAGGGATGGAAGGAGAGAGAGAGAGAGAGAGAGGGCGAGGGAGCGAAAGAGAGACAAAGAAGGGGAGAGAGAGAGAGAGAGAGATGTGGACGGAGAGAGGAGTGGGAGAGAGAGAGACAGATGGAGCGAGGGGGGTGAGGTGGATGGAGGGAGAAAGACAGATGGGGAGAGCGAGACAGATTTCGAGGGGTGGATGGAGGAATAGAAGGGGAGATGGGGAGAGAGAAAGAAACTGATGTAGAGAGGGGAAAGAGAGGCGGGTGGAGGGAGAGAGACGGGCAAGTGAGAGTGGCAGGGGGTCAGAGGGGGAGAGGGAACGAGACAGACGGAGTGGGAGAGGGAAAAACAAAGGACATGTAGAGAGAGGGAGCGAGACAAGGGGTGAGGGAAAGAGACAGGAAGAGAGAGAGCGACCGACGTAGAGAGGGGGAGACACGGGGATAAAGGCATGGAAGGAGAGAGACAGGGAGAGAGAGAGAGAGATCGAAGCAGAGCGGGGGAGAGGGTTGGATGGAGGGAGAGAGACAGATGTAGAGAGAGAGGGGGGAGAGGTGGATGAGGGAGAGAAAGTGAGAGAAATGGAGAGACTGTGTGTGTGTGTGTGTGTGTGTGTGCATTTGTGTGTAATCATTTGCAAAGGCCTGTAAATGGATGCTGATTAGCATTTTGCTCTGAGGTGTGTGTGTGTGTGTGTGTGTGTGTGTGTGGGTGATAGAAAGCTGCATCCTGGGGAGAGAAAGATTAGAATGTGTGTGTGTGTGTGTGTGTGTGTGTGTGTGTGTGTGCGCGCACCCCCCCCCCCCCCCCCCATCCCCCCATATGATCCCTCGACACGATGAATGTTAAATCGCGTCCAATTAAGGCGCGGCGCTCGTCGCAGCGTGGGGATCGCTTGGCGACGCCCGACGGGAAATTTGATTAGCTTAGCTCGCCACGTCAGGAGGGAGGGTGGGAGCGAGCGAGGGAGGACGGAGAAGGAATGACGGAGGACAGGGGAGGGTGTGATGGAGGATGGGAGGCAGGGAGGGAGGGAGTGATCGGGAAGAGGGAGGCAGTGATGGATGACAGGGAGGGAGGGAGGGAGTGATGGAGGACAGGGAGGGGGTGTTGGGGGACAGAGAAGGAGGGAGTGGTGCAGTACAGGGAGGGAGTGATGGAGGACAGGGAGTAAAGGAGGGAGTGATGGAGAACAGGTAGGGAGCGATGGAGAACAGGTAGGGAGCGATGGAGGACAGGGAGGGAGGGAGCGACGGAGGACAGGGAGGGAGTGTTGGGGATGAAGTGAAGAAGGACAGGGAGGGAGGAAGTGATGGAGAACAGGTGGGGAGCGATGGAGAACTGGGAGGGATGGAGTGATGGAGAACAGGGAGGGAGTGATGGAGGACAGGGAGGGAGTGATGGAGGACAGGAAGGAGGGAGTGATGGAGAAGAGGTGGGGAGCGATGGAGGACAGGGAGGGAGTGATGGAGGGCAGGGAGGGAGGGAACGATGGAGGGCAGGTAGCGAAGGGGGGATTGATGGAGAATAGGTAGGAAGTGATGGAGAACAGGGAGGGAAGAAGTGATGGAGTAGAGGGAGGGAGTGATGGAGGACAGGGAGGGAGTGATGGAGGACAGGAAGGAGGGAGTGATAGAGAAGAGGGAGGGAGTGATGGAGGACAGGGAGGGAGTGATGGAGGACAGGAAGGAGGGAGTGATGGAGAAGAGGGAGGGAGCGCTGGAGGACAAGGAGTGAGGGAGGGGGTGATGGAGAACAGGTAGGGAGCGATGGAGGACAGGGAGGGAGGTAGGAAGTGACGGAGGTCTGCCAGGGGGGAGGGAGTGGTGGAGGATGGGAAGGGAGTGATGGAGTGATGGAGGACAGGAAGGGAGAGAAGGAGTGATGGACAGGGAGGGAGTTATGGAGCACCTCCACTCTACCTATACCTGCCAGAACCTCTACTCCTTCATCCACCCATCCATCCATCCATCCCTCCATCACCCATCAACCACATCTATCCATCCACCCATCCATCCATCCATCCATCAGTCATCCATCACCCATTCACCACATCTTTTGTCCGTCCATCCACCACATCCACCTATCCACCTCCTACATCCATCCATCCATCCATTACCCATCCATCCATTCATCCATCCAACACTCATCTATCCATCTACCACATCTATCCACATGTCTATCCACCCCATTCATCCATCCACCCATCTGTTGTTCCAACATCCACCCATCATTCATTTCATTTTCAGACTCTGCGTCAGGATCCAAGTCTTTAACCTTTCAAAATAAGAGTCCATGAACAGAGGTTGGAGATCTAAGGAGGACAAAAACATCTGATGCTGCATTCCATTGAAAGTTGGAAATCTGTAGTTCTGAGTCTCTAGTCTCCACCTCCAAGCTAAAAGTGTTCCATTGCTTCTGTTCTGGAAAACATGACCGCCCACAGGGGGATTTTCCAAAGTTCAGACTTAAATGGAACGTAGCAGGAGAACAGAAACTGGCTGCTGCACTGGAACTTCCTGTTGGGGGGGGGGGAATAAAGTTCTCCTTCCTACATAATGTCCAAATAAGCTCTCTATTTATTTGAGTATTTACAGCATTCATTTTGCCAGCTAGCTTGATTTATATGTCCATATGTGTTATCTATTTACAGTGTATCAATATAACTGTAATAAAATGACAACACAGCAAAATCAACGTTGAAAATGGTAGAAAAACTTCTGCGTGCAGTTTGCATTATCTGCAGCAGTGGCATAGGCAGTAATGGGCCTGGGTGGCATTGGCCCACCCCCATTACTCAATGGCCCACCCAGCCACGTTTGATCAAAAAACAATCTGAAACGAAGAATATAAAAATGGAAGTAAGAAAATAAATACATATAAACTTGATTTATTGTTGACTTGCTGTGTGTGTTTTATTTGTCTTGTGATTAAAACGGAACTGTCCGAAGTCTCGGTCTCTCCGGAACGTGCTGGCAGCCAGTGCCCGGGGGGGGGATGAGCTGCTCCTTGGCGGTTTGGCCGCGCTCCACCTACCCAACGGGGCGGATGAGACAGGCCAGTGGGGCGCCTGGCACCCGCCCCTCACCTCACCTGCGCCACCGGGGTTTGTTTCACCCTCCGGATCACGCGTGCGAGCCGATCTGCCAGGCCGAGCACATTTGGTACCTCCACCGGTAGCAAGGGGCCCCGCCCCGTCCCTCCCTGCGCCCTCTCTCCCTGCGGCTCCAGGAAGCGGCGACGTTCGCGCAGGGGGCGCTGTAACCTAGGTGTACATTACGTTTGCGTTCATAACATAGACTGTTCTTGAAACGTGACAGATAAGGTTCAAATTTGTCCGGTAAAATTAATTATTTTCAGACACTGGACCGAGTTTTACGACAGTGGTGTAAAAGTGCAATTGTGCTCAGAGACTGTAGGTGTATCAAATATCAAAAGTTACATAGTGCGGCTTCAAGTGTCATTTTCTTTTTTTTAAACCATAAATTATGAAAGAAACACAAAATAAACTGATGAGCGGCAACTTCCTGCTGTCAGGGTATTTTTATTTTACTTTTATATTTTATATTTATTTTGAAGGTGATGGTGAAGGAGCAAATCAGTGTTTTTATTTTGAAGGTGTTGGTGGAGGGGCAAATCGGCACTTTTTGGGGGGCGCAAGGCAGTACAAGTATTTTGAAGCTGGGCTTGGATGTGGGAGCGCAAGTCAGTGAGTTAATTTGAGGTGAGGGTGAAGGAACATGTCATCACTTTCATTTTGATGGGAGAAGGTGGAGGAGCAAATCAGTGCTTTTATTTTGAAGGTGAGAGGGAAGGAACAGGCCAGTACTTTTATTTTGGCGATGAGGGTGAAGGAACCAGTAAGCATTTTATTTTGGAGGTTCGTATCAGATATAAATTGACAAAGCTGGCAGAGGCAGATGTCTCACCCTGTTTTTGGGGAGCTTTACTGGCTTCCCACCAGTTTGCTCTGGATTATATGGATTAATGAGATAATATGGATTATATGGATTAATGGGATTATGTGGATTAATGGGATTATGTGGATTAATGGGATTATGTGGATTAATGGGATTAACTACAAACTACCAAAGCGACTGAAGTTCACCAGCAGGTTTGTTGTTGTTTGGCTGTTTGAAGTTTCCAGACGTGTTAACTAACTCATAACTCTGGCCGAACACAGCTGCTCTACCTCTGCTACACCTCTCCAACTACTCTACACTACCTCTACCCAACCTCTGTTCTACCTCTACTCTATCTCTACTCTACCTCTACCTCCACTCTACCTCTATTCTACCACTACTCTACCCTACCTCGACTGTACCTCTACCCTACCTCTGCTCTACCTCTTCTCTACTCTACCTCTACCTCCACTCTACCTCTATTCTACCACTACTCTACCCTACCTCTGTTCTACCTCTACTCTATCTCTGCTCTACCTCTTCTCTATTCTACCTCTACCTCCACTCTACCTCTATTCTACCACTACTCTACCCTACCTCGACCCTACCTCTACCATACCTCTACCTGACAGTACCTCTACTCTACCTCTACCTCGACTCTACCCTACCCTACCTTTACTCTACCTCTAACTCTACTCTACCTCTACCTCTACTCTACCTCTATTCTACCACTACTCTACCCTACCTCGACTCTACCTCTACCATACCTCTACCTCTACCCAACAGTACCTCTACTCTACCTCTACCTCGACTCTACCCTACCTTTACTCTACCTCGAACTCTACTCTACCTCTACTCTACCTCTACTCTACCCTACCTCTACTCTACTCTACCTCTACTCTACCTCTATTCTACCACTACTCTACTCTACCTCGATTCTACCTCTACCATACCTCTACCTCTACCCGACAGTACCTCTACTCTACCTCTGCTCTACTCTACCTCTACCTCTACTCTACCTCGACTCTACCCTACCCTACCTTTACTCTACCTCTAACTCTACTCTACCTCTACTCTACCCTACCTCTACTCTACCTCTACCTCTATTCTACCTCTACTCTACCTCTTTTCTCCCATACCTCTACTCTACCTCTAACTCTACTTCTACCTCTACTCTACTTTTACCTCTACTTTACCTCTACTCTACCCTACCCTACCTCTACTCTACTTCTACTCTACCTTTACCTCTACTCTACCTCTACTCTACCTCTGCCTCTACTAGTACTCTACCTCTGCTTCTACTACATCTCTACCTCTACCTCTACTAGTGCTCTAATCTACCTCTGCTAGTACTCTACCTACTACTCTACTACTACTGTACTCTACTTCTGCTACTACTCTACCTCTACTATACATCTACTACTACACTACTCTACCTCTACTGCTACACTACTTCACCTCTAGCTCTACTCTCTACTACTACTCTACTATACATCTTGTTTCCTGATACTTTACTCTACCTCCATCCACTACTCTACCCCTCTTCACTCCACCTCTCTTTCCCACTCACTCTCCCTCTCTCCAGGCCTCCCCCACACACAGTAGGCCAGGCATCATTAATCAAGCCCAGAGCGCTGATTGCCCTAATTGATTAAATCAGTCTGAGAGCCAAATGGTGCAACACACACACACGCACACAGACACACACACTCAAAAACACACACGTGCACAAACACACACACACTCACACACACACATACACACACACACACACACACACACACACAGGAATGAAAACACAAAAATAAAAAATACACAAAAATAGGCAAACATGCCCACAAATACAGGCATGCGCACACACGCACGCCCGCACGCACGCACGCACGCACACACACACACACACACACACACACACACACACACACACACACACAGGAATGAAAACACAAAAATAAAAAATACACAAAAATAGGCAAACATGCCCACAAATACAGGCATGCGCACACACGCACGCCCGCACGCACGCACGCACACACACACACACACACACACACACACACACACACACACACACACACACACACACACACACACACACACACACACACACACAGGGACCTACGTGCAGGAAAAACTTGTGCACTAAATATGCACAGACACACACACACACATACACACGCCATCAGAGCATGTCCAGTAGATCTAAGCAAGAATTAGCAACTGATGTCTCCGGTGACATTTTACAGAAAGGTCAAAATACGTGCACATGCACGCACACACACACACATACACGCAGAATGACACAAATACATACCTAGATAGACTGCACCCATGGCTCTCGTGCACGCAGACACACACTCACAGTAGAGGAGAGAGTCGTGCACTGAACCAGTGTTGGTGGCATCAATTTCTGTAAACAACAGCACCATTTTGGTTTTCAATGAATCCCAGGAATCCCAGGCGTTGGGAGGCGGGGCTTTGTGTTGGGAGGCGGGGCTTGGTGTTGGGAGGCGGGGCTTTGTGTTCAGGACAGGGCTTTGTGTTGTGAGCGGAGCTTTTTGTTGTGGGTGGGGCTTTATGTTGCGGTGCGGAGCTTTGGGATAGTTGCATTCGATTCGATCTGGCACTGTCCAGCAGGCCGGTGCAGGGACCTTAAGAAGGGCCGGTGCTCAAAGTTTAAAAATTCGGTACACGTATCTCATGAATATTCATATCTTGCCTGGAAAATCAATTTGCTTCCTACTAGTCATCTGGATTTTCTCTTCTCCTTTTTCCTAGCTCAGTTCTTCCTAGGCGAAATCATTTACTCTGGAATATGCGACTCATTAAAACACTATTGTTGCAACGTTATTCTCCAGCCGTGATTATAAAAAATAATGGCTGGAAAGAGCAATTGTCTTATTTTTCCCACTAAAACCACACAGTGGCGCCCCTTTATATACAGTATGTCTATTATTTGTGCTTATGTTATTCTATTTTATCTGAAGTTGACAAATTATATTTTTTATTGCGCTCTGCTTTGCCTATGCGCACCTCTCTCTTGGAAAAAACGGCCCCCTCGTCAGCCCCCCCAGACACACACTTCCAAGGGTCTGACTAAAACAGGGGTCTATCAGGTTGAGGACCCCCTTCTAGTCTATCTATATATATATATATATATATACACACACACACACACACACACACACACACACACACACACAAAACGGTTTCCCATTAATTCTCAATGCCCATTCACGCCTAAAAAATAAAATAAAAAAATGCACCTAATAAAATGGGCACACCAATGGGCACACCTGTCTTGGGTCTCAGTAAATGGGCCCAGGATCAGGGTGACTGTTGCTCGTTAGAAAAAAACAAGGTGCAACAGGTAAAACCACCATCCCCACACACACAGCAGAGGAGCCCTTATCATGATGTGTTTTCTATCTGCTCCGGCTTGCTCTCTACAATAAAATTGGTACTTTTCAGCACCACAGCCTGTGTCGTTGCGCCGGACGGCTCTGAAAACGCGACTCAGGTGCCGTGTGCCAGCCGAAATTGCCACAATGGCGCCTGGACAAGGAAGGGAAGGGACACAAAAGGGCCGTCTGAAGACGCACTGGAGCCCCCAGCAGGTCAACGGGCGGCCACAGCACCAGGCCTCTTCGACTGGCAGCTACTGCACCCAGGATGTCCAGCGGAGGACCGGGGGAGAAGCAGCCGCAGTAACCAACACGGGTAACCGCCTGCAGCTTGCTTCTCTGCCCTACAGCCACCGCCGGGACTATCCAGCAGCCGAGCAGCCACGCCACCCCTCCAAGCAGCCTCCGCAACAGCCACACAGGTAGCGTGTGGCAGGCGAAACTGCCACTGGCAGCATGGACATCAAGGGGCAAAGCGTCTTGCATAGCCAGACCTCCACACTTCGTTTGAGCGCTGTGCCAGCGCTGGAGA
>NC_137189.1:27780033-27785033 GCF_960531495.2 Zeus faber
ATTTGAGACAGCTTGGCGGCCGCTGGAAAGGGAACCATGCTGTCGTCCGCAGCCGGTGCTTCACCACGCTCCTTTGTCCGCCACACTAACATAGCCCCCCTTCCAGCCATCCAGGAGCGTACAGTATGTGTGGTGTGCAATACCTGGGAGACTGTGTCATCTGTGGATCTGTTTGGCCGGTATACGAACTACAGAGGGTCAATGGTGCGGGGGAGGAAGGCGCAGATGTAATCCTTAATCAGCCTCTCAAAGCACTTCATGACCACTGAGGTGAGAGCCCCCAGACGGTACTCATTCAGGCAGGCATGAGAGGCGATCTTCCGGACAGGGATGACGGTAGACCTCTTGAAGCAAGACGGGACCACCGACTTGGCCAGGGAGGCATTTAATATCCGAGTGAACACTGGGGCTAGCTGGTTAGAAGAGGTCCTCAATACTCCTCCATCCGTATAGCGTCCTGCACCGCCCTCCGCAGATTGTCCCCAGCCACCACCACAGCCGCGTCGGGATGTTCGTTCTGAAGTCCGCACAACATGTCATATAGGTCCGATAGTGCTGTGTCGGTGTCTGCTTGAGGTGGAATATAAAGGCTGTGATGATGACCATGCTGAATTCCCGGGGGAGGTAGAATGGACGGCATGAGATGGTCAGCTGTTCCAGGTTTGGCGAGCAGGGGCGGGAGAGAGTCTCGGTGTTGTTGGGGTTACACCAGCGACTGTTTATCATTGGCAAAAATGATGCTACGCAGAGGTGGACCGTAAAGTTGCGTCCTCATTCTGACCCAAATGCCGCCACGTTTACCGCAGTTCTCCCTATGTGGGCCCACCTGTGGAACAACGGCTCTATTGTTGTTGTTGTTTTTGTTGTTGAGAACGTTGGCGCGTAAAATCTTCGGGGGCCACTCTGGATTCACGGATCCAGAGTCCCAAACCTCTTGAGGCAGCACGGGACCACCGACTCACAAGGGAGGCATTGAATATCTCAGCGAGCACAGGGGCTAGCTGGTTAGCACAGGTCCTCATTGAGGACCTCTTCACAGTCCTCATCTGGATATGCCATCTGGACCCACAGCTTTCCTGGTGGTCACACGCATCAGAGCCCTTCTCACGTCATGCTTAGACACAGAGTTCATCCCCAGCGGTGTAATTCAAATTAGCCGGTGAGCTAGCGGTGTTGTTGCCAGCGTCAAACTGCACATAAAAGAAGTTTGCTGCTCTAGTAGTTAGTAATAGTCCGCAGTCGGATGCTGGGCAGAGGTGGGCAGTAATGTTGTGTCCTCATTCTGGTCCGAATGCCGCCTCACTTTCTGCGGTGCTTCCTCCAGTGGCGCTCCCGTGGAACAGCGACTCCATTGTTGTTATTGTCTTTGTTGATCGTGTTGGCTGAAGAATCTCCACTGGCCACTTTGTATAAGCGGATAAAGTGTCCCAAAGTTGTTCTTTCAGGGATTTTTTTTTATCCACAAGTGCATCACAGCCATAGGAGATCACTGACAATGACTTTTTGACGGACATGGTATCGTAAAACGGAAAAAAATATACTGAAATGTGCATAATCTACATGGAGCGTTCGCGCAGGCGACCACCAGTGGAGGGTCAGTAGGGGTAGAGTAGATGTAGAGTAGAGAGAGTAGTGGTAGAGGTAGAGTAGAAGTAGAGTAGAGGTATAGTAAAGGGAGGTAGAGTAAAGGCAGAATAGAGACAGAGCACGAGTAGAGTAAAGGGAGGTAGAGTAGAGGTACACAAGTGGCCACATACCACCCAAGTGGCGTTTTCAGGGCCCTCCGGCACAGAGAGGCAGAAGACGGTGGGTTGTAGACACCAGTTTATTGTAGAGAGAAGGCTAGGTGGAATTAGCCAGGAGCATATCGAACATGTCATGACAGGGCTCCTATCCTGAGCGAGTGTGGGGATGACAGTTTTACCTGCTGCTCATTAGACCAACCAAAGAGCAACAGGTTTGCAGCCACTCTGACCCAGTCACCTAGATCCAGGGCGGTGTGGCTGCTCAACCAGACTATCCCCACACCACAGTAGAGTAAAGGGAGGTAGAGTAGAAGTAGAATAGAGTTAGAGTTATATTAGAGTAAAGAGAGGTAGCGTAGAGGTAGAGTACAGGTGGAATAGAGTCAGAGTAGAGTAAAGGGAGGTAGAGTAGAGGGTGAGTAGACAGTGGTAGACTAAAAGTTTCTCCCTCTGTGTTTCTTTGACTTTCCATTTTTTTGCAGAGGATTGTTTTGCACAGTATAAACAATAATCAATCAATGGATTTAAATGAAGATTCTGAATATATTGATTGATTGATGGATTGATTGTATTTTGTTCATTTTAATTCTGTTTATGTCTGTGTGAAACTCAAACATTCAATGTTATTTTAATTCGGAAATTCTCTCTGTCTTTTTGTGCTGGACTCACATACACAAGCACACACACACACATGCACACATACGCACACACACACACACACACACACACACACACACACAAACACACACACACACACACACGGCGATGACAAACCATAGAGCTCGCTGTATTCTTCTCTGCTTTGTTTTGACAGCACTGAATGAGTGTGTGTTTGTCTGTTTGTATCTGTTTGTGTGTGTGTGTGTGTGTGTGTGTGTCTGTGTCTGTGTGTGTGAGTGTGTACATGCATGCGTGCATATGTCTGTGTATCTTTGTGTGTGTGCGCTTGCAGCGAGGCCGATGTATTGAATTGCTAATGTGCTAGGGAGGTGTGTGTGTGTGTGTGTGTGCACGCTGTGCTGTTTAGTGAGTGCTTTGCGCAGAGTGAAGCTCGTAGCGCTAACAATGAATATTTAAACAGAGTGAGAGAGGATGAGAGAGAGAGGGAGAGAGAGAGAGGGAGGAACGAGCGCTGCCATCTTTTATTGATGTTGGCGGAGAAGAAGATGAATAGATTTCCTGTGTGTGTGTGTGTGTGTGTGTGTGTGTGTGTGTGTGTGTGTGTGTGTGTGTGTGTGTGTGTGTGTGTGTGTGTGTGTGTGTGTGTGCGTGCGTGTGTATCTGTGTGTGTGTGTCCTGGAAATATCAACAGTGAAAGCAGGTATTTTAGCAGATGTTTGTGTGTGTGTGTGCATACTAAGTAGAAGGATGTTTGTAGAATAGATTTATATTAGAATAAATGATTATTTTTGTCATTATTATTATTATAATTATTAGTAGTATTTGTATTATTATTATTTTTGGATTTCTTTATTATTTTACTATTATTATTATTATTTTGGTAGCTACACTATGATTGTGTGTGAACTCTGTGCGATTCATTTAGATTTTACACGAGAAACTACGATACCACTTTTTCTTCTCCTATACTGATACCGATACCAATCCGATATCGCTTCTCTAACTCTCTTGAACTCTTCACTTCTTTTTAACTAATGCCGCAAAAGCGGCTCCGTCATATTTCCGCTTAATTTGTTCAATGATCGGATCCTTCGATTTTTTTTCTCCGATGTCCGATTAAGCAGTTGTTTTCCTTGTATGAACCTGATTCCGATGCTGGGTATTGGGTGTCAGTAGATGTGTACGTATTTTTTGTCCCATGTTTTATCTTTTATCGCCGTCTTATTTGTTATCCCTTTCTTGACTTGAACTGCTCTCTAGTTTAAACGTCTTATGGAAGGGAATGAAACTGTGCAGTAAGGAGATATGAAATAATCAAAGGTATCAATTATATTCAAGAGAATGGCCACCCGCTTTAGAATAGTCTTCGAATTGTAGTTCATTTAACTACAGATTCCTGAAGCCAAGTGGTCCGCGAGTGGGTGAGAGCTGGGTTGAGGAGATGTAAGTCAGTAGGGAAGCATCAGTAAGGTGTATGGACCAATTGGCACCAAACAACAAACCCCCAGATCTCTGGGCCCGACTTAGCCTTTTCGCGTCAAGTTGATGACGCAATCCATCTCTGAAGTCCTCTTTGGCCCGTCCAATCTCCTCTGTTGACACACCAGCAACACTAAACACCTCAGCTGTTGCCGACAAAGCCCTGGGCGAGGAGCGCTACCGCTGATGCCATGAAGGTGCTAAAGGTGACAGCAGAGGCCATCTGCAGTGGTATGTACCAACGGAAGGCAGGCTTCAGTCTTTCCTGGCCCCAGGCAAAGGTGTCATTGAGGCTTTTTGGATCAGCACCGGCAGATGAAGGCCGATCTAGATAGTCAGCTCAGATTCCTGGAGAACCGCAAGATCTATCTGTCCCATCCAAAAGCACATGCAGAATGTGATTGCAGAGGTCATTTACAATGACAAGTGTCTCCATCCAGCAAGGCAGGACGTCCATCCCCAGCCAAAATTTATTTGGATCGGCACTGGACTGGACTGAAGGAGTCGGCTCAGATCCCTGGACAACATCATAGAGACCACCCTGAGACCAGGCATTGTTCTGTTGTCCTAAACATCTACAACAGGTGGTCAGGCTGGAGCATGCTGCAGCGGTTGGGTGGATGGAGGAGGTGAATGGAACGAGGAGGGCCAAGTATGATGAAGATTGGAACAGAATATTGGAAGACAAGGTGTGACCTAGGTCAGTCTCTCTGCAAAGCCAACAGTCTCGTGGAAATCACACGTGGACAATGGAAGGCCATAAGAACGTCCACAGACGCCTCCGAGAGGAACCCTAAGTGTGGATCATCAGGAATCACAACGACTATCAAAAATTAAATGGGACTAGATTTTGACTAAATACTTGTTGACACCTGGAAACAGAGAACAAGTACTCAGACTGCCTTTACATGGTTTAACATCTGCTTGATGGAGACAAACTGAAAGAAAAATACCAACAAGACGGTAGGGTGGTGTGCTGGTACTGACCAGCACAAGGAAGCGACAATCTACAGATGGCACAGACCACAGACGCAGAACAGACACATAGAGACCCAAACAGACGCTTTGTCAAAAACTGGACCTTCTCTGGTGATGAACAGTCAACCACACAGACGGACTATCATGGAGAATTCTCGATTGTCCATTCTCCATGGG
>NC_137189.1:27790033-27817533 GCF_960531495.2 Zeus faber
ACAGGAGGGAGGGAGGGAGGGGGGGGGTGGGTTCCTTTTGAAAAAACAGAAAGCAAGTGGGCGGAAGAGGCAGAGAGGTTGCTGGTTCTAATCACATTCATTGTATTTCTGTCTGTGTGCAACCCAACATGAAACAAGAGTTACTGTGGCTTTGTAACTACAGTTCTACCACTCCTATTGGTATACATCCAATCCCGCGTAATTCATCACGTGCACTTGCTTCAGCCAATCAGCATGGAGCAGCATAGCCTATGTAAACCCCAGAGGTGCCACCCTTCGTCCTCTGAAACCAATTCAGCAAGACTGATGGGGTCCAGTGGGGTATAAAACCCTCAGGGGCTGTGCCTCCTTCATAGAACTGTAGTTACAAAGCTACAATAACTCTCATTCTATGTCAGGAGGCTCTGCCCCTTAGGGGCTATGCTCCTATTGGTGTACTAGGGGCAGGGACCCCCGATACTATACTCCCCGCTGGACTTGAATAGGCGTCAAGTGCGTCACGGTCCAGAGTGAAGGTTGAAGCAGCCGAAGTCGACAGAGAACGCACATGCACACACCGCGACCCTGGCAATCCATCATGCCCCACTGAGCAGCCAGTGGGAAGCAACTAACACCACACACACTGTATACACAGAGAAATTGTTGGTCACTTACACCCAGACAACGCTACAGAAAATCTGAGTGGCCCGTGAAAAAGAATATTGCCCAATAAGTCCGCTAAGCCAAAACCCTGAGCACTGACCGGAAAAGAGACCCTGCGGAAACATTGCGTAAGCAAAAACGGACAAATGGCGACCTGAAAACCAGGATACCAGCATTCAAATGTCCTGATCCTGGATACCCCTAAAAAGAGCAGTCACACACCTCAAGTAGAGTGGCCACAGAGAGCCACAGACTCTGTCTGTCTGTGGGATAGTCTGTGGGTCGGGCTCAAGCCATTGCAATACTGCAATACTCAAGCCATTGCAATACAATCACATAGCCAATTAAATAGTCACTGGGCCGAGAGCGGCTGGCAGCCACAGCCGCTCCATAGCACACAAACAGTTGTCGTGAGTTGAGCTGGAGCTGAGTGGAGCTGGCGGTCCACGTAGCACGCCAGCACGTGCACGGCACACAAACAGTCAAGACACTCCTCCCGCACATCCTGGAGAGGAGGAAGAAGAAAGGCTGTACGAGCTCGTCACAACCTTTGGTGTAAACGTCGGGTTAGGACGTAACACCACACTGCTGAGATCACCATTAACGGCTAAGCAGGCAGGTTGTAATGACAGAGTGTACAGATCACTGACATGCTTTGCAGAGGTCAGAGCGATAAGCAGTGCCATCTTAAAAGACAGCAGCTTTAACAGGATCTGAGACAGGTTTAAAAGGTGCGGGTGGAGCCAAAACCAGAGCCAAAACCAGCTCCAAGTCCCACTGAAGGGCGAACACTTGTGTCACAGGACGCGCGTCACAGCCCCACAAGAAAATGTTTCACGAGTGAGTGACTACAAACCGGCCCGTTAGTTAAAACCCTCATGACAAGCCAAAATCACCGACGTGTACACCCTGATGGTCGCGCTGCTCGTCCCTAAGAGACTGCAGAAATTGCAATATAGGTACGATGCTGCAGCAGATTGGGTCGACCTGCCTGTCGACACATCACCGCTCAAACATGTTACACTTGGAAGCATAAAACCTAGAAGTGGACTGGAGATCACAGCCTGTGACAGTTCACGCTGTTCAAGCCTGTGGCGTTCAGGCACCAGGCAAGCAGAGGGCATCCCTGGACCGGTAACATGGTCACCGAGCCCCTGGGCTGCGACAGCACATCCCGATGCGTAGGGATCTCCTATGTGCCCGCCACCACTAATGGTTGGAGCTCCGTCAACCAAAGTGCCCCGGGATGATCGGGGGCTACCAGTGGCTACCAGTGGGAATGCAAAAGAGACCCTTTGGCCACGGGTGGTGTGCAAACACATCCACTCCCAGAGGGGTTCTCTCTCCCCCGTGGAGGGAGAACAACAGAGGACACTGAGCAGTCTCTCTCGACACAAACACCCACACTATCCTGAATAGTCTCCTGGAGACTCCTGGAAAGCTGGAGATGGATGGAGGTGCCACTCTGCCTCGCGGAGGCCTTCTTGTGATATGAGGTCCACCATCACGTTCAGATGGCCCGGGATGTGGCTCCCCGACAGAGAGCAGAGCCATAGTAGCACCCATCTCCATAGCCTCCCGGCCACGTAATGTAGCACTGGTGATCTCACACCCCCTGGCTGTTGATGTAAGCCACCATAGCCCAGTATTCTGAGCTGATCTGCACATCCTGGCCCCATATCATGGGTTCAAAGTGCTTCAAGACCAGTAACAGCCTCCAGTTCCAGGAGGTTGATGTAGTGTGTGGACGGGGGCCACACGCCCCTCACGCCATGACAGGTCCCATCCAATCCCTTGAGGGAGACGTCTGTGAAAACCTTTGGGTAAAAAGAAACTTGACCCAGACGCACACCCTGTGTCAGCAAACGTCAGTGCCACACTGGGTTCAACCGGAGCTCTCCAAACCATTGCTGGATACTGGGCATATGTGGGAGGCCTAACACCCCCCCCCCCCCTCGACTGTCCACTCCCCATGTTTCAGACAGTTGGGTCCTCATTTCCATGGTGTTCAACTGTAGTTCCAATAGGTAATCTGCTGGGTGGGTATGGGAGAGCTCTTCTCCAAGTTTATTGCGAACCCCAGGTCTGTGAAGTGAGTGATTACGACCTTGGTGTGAACAACCGCTAGCTCCATGGAGGGAGCCAGGATCAGGAGGTTGTCGAGATATGTCAGGATCCTGACATCTTTAGGACGCAGCGGGAAAACACCCGGGGAACGAGCTTGTAGCTGAACGGTATTCGGGTGTATTCATAGGCCAACCCCTGAAAGGCAAGATAGAGGAACCCCCTGTGTTTCGGCGCTATCGGGACCATGGAAGTAGTCGTCCTTCAGGTCAATGTTTGCACAAAAATCGCCCTCGCCGACAACCCGCAGCAGCACCTTCATGGTGAGCATGTGAAACGGCGACGTCGCTATGTGGCCTGCATAGATCCAGGTCCCGGATTGGAGGCACACCCATATACACTTCGGTACCAGTTAGTAGTTTGAATAAAACCCTTTGTTCCGAAGCTCCACGGGCACCACTGTCACGGTTCTCTTAATGAGAAGAACCGCTATCACGCTACCACGACCTGGAAGAGCGGTGGGGTTCACGTATCGCCCTCGCAGTGTCCTGTCCACTTGGCATAGCGCTCACATAAGGGTTGAGCTGCCAGATGGGGGACGTCCACTAAGGATTCGGGTGTGACGTAAGAGGCTAAAATGTGATCGTGGCATCGTGATCAGTCGGGAGATTTCCCGTGGCCGCTGCGCCACTGCGTCGTCAGCGTGGAGAGGACTGTGTGAACGCGCCCTCTCTGCTGATCCAGCCTCCATCCTGCTTGGACCAGCAATGGGGTAACATGCGCGAACAGCCCCGTTTTATTGCCTTCTCGTGCGATAGAGGGCTGAAGGTCCTGCTTCACAGCGGGCAGCGTTAGAGCCGCTCTATAAACCTCACCCACCCAGCACACACCCAGTGCAGGTTTGTTGCGGTGGGGAGGTAGGAGGCGATAAACCTTTATTCCTTTCATTAAAGAAGGGCTCGCCGTCCTTTTATACAGAAAGAAGCGTGCTGCTGCTTGCTTTAATTTACAGTTACAATAAAAGCTTTTTGAACAGCCAGGTCGCCACAGACACAAGAAGGCAGTTTCGACTGTGAAGTCTCATGGTCTGCGGCGTCACGGTTGGGCACGCCTTACCTTGGGTGCACAATTTACAGTAATAGTGCAGATAAAGTGTTTAGTGACAGTGATAATGTGTTTAGTGACAGTGATTATTGTGTTTCACTACAGTGATAATGTGTTAGATACAGAGATAATGTGTTAAACTACAGTGATAAAGTGTTTTGTGACAGTGATAATTTGTTTAGTTACAGTGATGTGTTTAGCTAGTGATAATGTGTTTAACTACACTGACTGACTGAACTGCACGCCTTACCTTGAGTGCACAATTTACAGTAATAGTGCACAGTGATAATGTGTTTAGCTACAATGATAATGAGTTTAACTACAGTGATGATATACTTCAACTACAGTGATAATGTGTCTGACTAGTGATAATGTGTTTATCTACAGTGATAATGGCTTAAACTAAAATGATAATGTGTTTATTTACAGTGATAATGGGTTTAGCGACAGTGATTATATACTTCAACTACAGTGATGATGTGTTTGGTTACAATGACGATATCCTTAATGCAGACTACATCATCACTGTACTTCAACTACAGTGGTAATGTGTTTAGTTACGGTGATGATGTATTTAAATACAGTGATAATGTGGTTAATTACAATGATAATGTGTTAAAATACAGTGATAATGTGTTTAACTACAGTGAAAATGTGTTTATCTACAGTGATGTGTTTTGCTACAGTGATGATATCACTGTAGATTATATCATCACTACTTCAACAACAGTGATAATGTGTTTATCTACAGTGATAATGTGTTTAACTATAGTGATAATGTGCTTAGTTATAGTGATGTGTTTGACTACATTGATAGTGTTTAACTACAGTGATTGTGTTTTACTACAGCGATAATGTGTTTAGTTACAGTGATTATTGTGTTCCACTACAGTGATAATGATAATGTGTTAAACCACTGTGAAAAGTGTGTTTGTTAAACTAAAGTGACAATGTGTTTAACTACAGTGATAATGTGTTCAACTACAGTGATAATGTGTTTAGTTATAGTGATTATTGTGTTCCACTACAGTGATAATGGGTTCAACTACAGTGATAAAGTGTTTAGTGACAGTGATAATGTGTTTAGTGACAGTGATTATTGTGTTTCACTACAGTGATAATGTGTTAGATACAGAGATAATGTGTTAAACTACAGTGATAAAGTGTTTTGTGACAGTGATAATTTGTTTAGTTACAGTGATGTGTTTAGCTAGTGATAATGTGTTTAACTACACTGATAATGTGTTAAGCTACAGTGATAATGTTTAGTTACAGTGATAATGTGTTAAACTACAGTGATAATGTGTTTAGTTACAGTGATGTGTTTAGCTACAGTGATAATATCTTTAACTGTAGTGATAATGTGTTTAACTACAGTGATAATGTGTTCAACTAGTGATAATGTGTTTAGTTACAGTGATGTGTTTAGCTGCAGTGATAATATCCTTATCTGTAGTGATAATGTGTTTAACTACAGTGATAATGTGTTCAACTAGTGATAATGTGTTTAGTTACAGTGGTGTGTTTAGCTACAGTGATAATGTGCTGTGCTATACTGATAGTTTTTAGCTTCAGTGATAATGTGTTTAGCTTCAGTGATAATGTGTTTACCTATAGTGATATTTTTTATTACTACAGTGATAATGGGTTTAGCTACGGTAATGACCTTTTAACTACAGTGATAATGTGTATAGATAGATAGATAGATAGATAGATAGATAGATAAAGCTAGATGATAAAGATAGATGATAAAGATAGACGTACAGACGGACAGACAGATGGATGGATGGATAATTTCATTTAATTTTGGTGAAAAATACGTAAAACAATATTCTTCCCTTTGAGATGGTGTGTGTGTGTGTGTGTGTGTGTGTGTGTGTGTGTGTGTGTGTGTGTGTGTGTGTGTGTGTGTGTGTGTGTGTGTGTGTGTGTGTGTGTGTGTGTGTGTGTGTGTGTGTTCGACAGTGCAGGAGCTCCCCCTGGCTTCAGGTTTAGTATCAGCAGGAAATTAAAATAGAGGAAATTAAACATATTATACACAGCATATACGTAAAGATGAGTCAAGCTAACCTAAAATATGAATAGAACAATTTAGACATGGCAATTGAAATCCTTTAAATCCCACCTAAGGTCCTGTAGACCTACTTCGTCTAGACCTACTTCCTGTAGACTTGCTTCCTGTAGACCTGCTTCCTGAAGACTTGCTTTCTGTAGACTTCCTTCTTGCTGTAGGCCTGCTTCCTGTAGACCTACTTCCTGTAGACATACATCCTGTAGAACAGCTTTCTGTACACTTTCTTGCTGTAGACCTGCTTCCTGTATACTACTTCCTTTAGACCTACTTCCTGTAGACCTCATATTATAGACCTGCTTCCTGTGGATCTTCTTCCTGCACTTAGTTCCTGTAGACTTGCTTCCTGTAGCCCTGCTTCCTGTACACCTACTTCCTGTAGACCTACTACCTATAAATGACGTATCTGGTGATGATGGATTTTTGAAGGTTATAAAGAAAAAATACAATGACTTCATTCATTTCATTTCACCTTTTTACATTTTAAAACTTTTTTGTTATTAATAATTTTGTAATAATCTTGCTTTCTGTAGACCTCCATTCTGTACACCTGCTTGCTTCCTGTAGACCTGCTACCTGAGGATCTACTTCCTGTAGACTGACTTCCTGTAGACCTGTTTCCTGTAGACCTTTATTCTGTAGACCTGCCTCCCGTAGACCTGTTTGCTTCCTGTAGACCTGCTACCTGGGGATCTACTTCCTGTAGACTGACTTCCTGTAGACCTTGTTTCTTGCAGACCTTCATCCTGTAGACTTTGTTCTTGCTTTGGAAACGCTACCTGTAGATCTGCTTCCTGAAGACCTGCTTTCTGTATACCTACTTCCTGTAGACTTGCTTCCTGTAGACATGTTCCCTGTAGACCTACGTCCTGTGGACCTTCTTCCTGTAGACCTACTTCCTAACGTCCGACCTACCTACCGTGATACAACAGTGATAAAAATCTGGACAAAGAAAAGGGGCGTGGTGCCTTCCAAGCACCGAGTGTGTGTGCGTGCATGTGTTTAGGATCTGCACGCCAGTCACGTCTTGCTCTCTTTCTCCCTCCCCCCCCCCCCCCCCTCTCTCTCTCTCTGCCACGTTTAATTATCATCAGGCTCACAGGAAGTGTGAAATTATTTGTGTGTGCGTGCGTGCGTGCGTGCGTGGAAGCTGTGTATAACTTAGCCTGCAAGCACCCTGATAACAGTGCGAATAATCCTCGCACGCACCCGCGCGCACACACATGCGCACACACACAAAAATGTGTAGATGATTACGGACACCTTAAACGCCTCACACACTGACACACAGGCAAGAGGTTTCACACACACACACACACACACACACACACACACACACGTAAATGTGCACACACACATTCACACCACTATGCAAATAGCCAGATAGCAAACATTAGAAACTTGCAGACACACTCTCTCTCTCTCTCTCCACCTCGCCCAAAGCAAATACAAAAACTCTAATCTCAAGATTCTCAATTTGTAATTTAGACAAAGATATCTCCATTTCCAAGTGAACCGAGTTTTAAAGTTTTATCAAATTTTGTAACCCAGAGGAAACTGCTCCTATCTCCAGCAGGATCTAGGAGGTAGAGAGCTGTCCTGACCTGTTACGAGTCACCAACAGGTGGCGTTCAAGCAGCCACCCCCCACCCCCCCCACCCTCTATTTGAATACCTTATTGTATTATATTAATGCTTGATTGGCAATATATTGACATATTGTCTGTTATTTGGTCATAATATGTTGATTTTTTATCTTTAAATCTGCATTGGAGTAATATTTCATTTTATGAACGTCACAGTTCTAATGAATGCTTCAACCTGTATCTTATATAAAATATCTATCATTTCCACATGATTGCTTCTCAAATATGTATTGTGTGTGAAATCACATCTCTTCCAACTACACCTGGACCCTGCTGCGCTGACCTGTCCACCTCATGATGATCTTTCCCCTTTACTGTCTAACTTACCATCTACCTCAAAGGTGAAGAGCTCTGAACCTAGAACCTTCAGACTGAAACCTCCTTCCGGCAGTCCATCTCTCTGAGCCTCTCAGCTGTGGTGTTGTCTTCCAGTTGCCGTCTTCTTCATCTCAATCAGAGCCGTTCAGATCTGGAAATCCCATATTTTGTGATCCAGGATCACAGCTTTTCAAAAGAATGTAGGATAGGATAGGATCACCCTGATCCAGGTTTAGCCTCCTCAAGATGACCAGATCAGGGTTATCGGACGCTTCAATCCTACAGTACATAGCTCCACCTACTGGATGTAAAGAACAACATAAACGAGACAGGCATTATAGACATTCAGAGCCTTCCAGAAGAGTACAATTATACAAATGATCGTATTTTGGTCAACCTGATTAAAATTACAACAGAATCCAAAAAACAAAATCTAATACAGCCACAGCAAAAAAATAAGTTCAAGGCCCCTCTTAATTTAAACCCACAGCAGCCCCAAGACGTGCTTCGAAGAGCTGAATCCCACGGCGTTTGTTCGCTGAAGCAGGGTCGGCTCTATTCGTTCCTTTGAGAGACAGATTTGCACCTCTGTCCACTCCGTCTCACGCTTTAAAAGTGTTAGATAGGCATTGCGTTCCTTCTGATCTGGATACCAGGTGCTTGAACCTCCACCTTGGAGGTGCCTGCGGTGTACTGGTAGCTGAGGGTCCAGCTTCTGGTTCCACAGGGGTAAAGGACTAGTGTGGCTTATTGACTCAACAAGTCAAGTGAGACTCACCAAGTGAGACTCACGTCTCTGTGGAATATGTGGTATCCCATGCAGCGATTGGGAACTCTGGAACCACCAGTCCTTGATGCACACATCTTACAGTTACAACGCTGGTAATTGAGACACAATGACCACAACCTGTAACTCATGTACCAATCCCCTGAACTAATTCTGCTAAAATGCAAGAACATTTCCTGTTTTACACTCAGTTTGCAGTTCTAAACCACACTTTTTTCCAAATACTACACACAATTCTCTACATTTGGCACAATCTTCATGAATAAAATCTCTTGCGTTCACATGGAACATTCAAAATGCTAAACTGAAACTGCCTTCCACACTGACTCTGCACATGGGCAAACACATGTTGCGCAATTGTTCAATTAGCAATCAGAACTTTACTGTAACAAAAGACCACAGGCGAACTCTTCATGTTTTGGAGCAATGGATGCCAACATAGGAGAGAGAGGCATAGCAAGAGCAGAAATGAGTGAAAAAAAAACGTTTTTTTTAACCCTAATTTGTCACGGCCACGGCCTCCTAGCCCCACTAGGGGCTGCTGATCTCCTATCATGGACAAGTCGCCCGGCGCTAAACCCTTCCTGGTCCCCTCTGCCACTCCTTCCTCCTGCACCTTCCCACACACCTGAGGTCCATCAATTATCAAAACCTGCAGTATTTATTCCCCGGTCTTCCATCCACTCATCGGCAGCTAATCTTACTCAGTTGGTACCGCTCGTGCCATCTAGTTCTGAGAATTTGTGTGTACAGTTCCTTTTCTCCCTTCCCCGTCCAAGCCATTCCCGCCTTGCCCTGCCTCGCCGAGCCTGGTTGCCTATTCCGCCGTCCAGAACCTGGATCCCGCCTTCATCGTCCACGCCATCCCTGCCCTGTCTGACCTCGTCCCTGACCAGGTGTACCGCCTTCCAGGACTTGTTAACCCGATCCTGCCCTACCGGGTCTTGTTAGAAATTATATGGCGCCTCTGGTTGGAAATATCTTTTTGTGACCGGTCGCGCACATGTTGCTCCTGTACTTTTCCGTTTGCGTCCATGTTGTTGTTCGTGTGCCTCTGGTTGGAGTCAGTTCTTTATGATCCATATGTCCTTTTGTGACCACTCGCTTAGATTACACTATATAAGGATCCAGGGAAGAAGAATCGAGGCTTCCAGGGGCTTCGAGGGTTTTCTACGGGCTGGGCTGGGACATGCCTGAGCTCGGCTCCTGGAGCCCGGGCTCAGACTTCGTGAACTGTGCCTGTTGCACTTTTTGATTCTGCCTGACAATAAATTTGACCAACTCCTAAATTTGTGTTAAGTCTTCTGATGGACACTCCAACCCATCAATGAACATGCGGAGAACCTCGAAGGTAATTGTTATACTTGAATTGATTAACAAAAGTTTCGTAATTGATTAAAACAGGTTAGAAAGGGTTTTTTTACAACAACTTGGTGATCCTTCGAGGAGGATATATTTTTCTCCGAACAATTGGTGATCCCGACGTGATGGGAAGGAGTTTAAATCAGAGGTCGTAAATACAAATTAATATTGTCAAAAGTGACGACAATGACATAATTACAATTTGTTTAAAACAAAAGAAAGTCACGGATATTGGAAGTTCCCTAAACAACATCCAGATCTGTCCAGACACTGAGACGCCTCATTTAAAAACAAGGTAAGCACAAACCTTAACAGAACTGTGCATATTGACTATCACGTAAAGACAGGACTGTCGTAGTTAGGTAAATGACGCCAGGTGAAAGAATGCTAGGTTTTAGGTATTCGAAGAAGCACTGGATTTTAGGTGAACGGGGGAAGATGAAGCTCCTTTAGACAGTATATAAGCACGCATTTAAGGGTGAAAAGCCCGGCATTTAATCATTAGTAATTGATTAAAGCAAGTTAGAACGGTTTTTCTACAACAACTGAACAACTTGTTGATCCTTCGAGGAGGAAATATTTTTCTCCAACAGTCTCACCCTTCGTCACGCCAGTGACTCAATAAAACTCGTTTGTTTTACCCAGTCTGCCAGATGTCTGTGCGTTTTGAGTCCCCCCCCCCCCAGGCCTGGTCGTAACATCATTTTACTGGAAGCAGAAGAACATCGACGTGCTTTGATTAGTTTCAGGAGTGGGACTCTTTGACGTCATCATCCGAAGTTATAAAAGTCCAAGCTTTGTTTCTATCAGAAATCACTCGCATCCAGCAACTTGCGCGCTGTGGACTGCATAGTGTTCGCAGACAACTCAAGCGGAGGCTACTAGGAAAAAAGGGTAGCTCATGCTGCGTTTTACAAAACCCCGAAAACTTAAATTGGCTACAGAAGGCGTTTTCGCACTGCAGGAAGTTCTAAGAACCTTGAGGAACTGTCTTTCTTTTGTGTCCGTACTGCGTCATCCAGGAGCGATCGTAATCTATAAAAACACAGTTCCTGAAGGATATTTAAACGAAACGACACAGCGGAAACATTCAGCGACGTAAGTACAATGCGATGTGTTTTACAGAATCTCGGAAACCTGTAATACGTGCCTAACATGACTAAACTGGACTCCATTGCTGCCTGCAGCTGTATTTATTATTAATTTTGTGAAGAGACTTATTTTGTTTATTTGCAGGTAGGGAATATCACTGTAAATGTGATAGAAAAGTATACAAATATAGCTAAATGAAATCAAAATGATCCCAATCCTATGATGTCAATCTTGATCCAAATTATTTGGACTTGATTACCTGATACGATCTTATTTCAAAGTGATCCCAATCCTGATTTTTGGTTTTCACAACTGCCCATTTACGGGATTTAATCCAACTCCTTGGCCCGGGAGAGCGTTTTAAAGTCTGGCTGACAAGCTGAAAAGCTTACAGGGAGGTGAAGCTGGAATCTCGGGGCTGAAGCCTCCTTCCAGCAGCTCATCTCTCTGAGCCACCAGGTCTTCTCCGCTGTGACTCTCTTCCTCAGAAGAAAAATTTGAAATCTGTATTTTAACCTATGACAAGAGTTCAAGAGCCTTGAAAGCGGCATCAGTCATAGGGAGGTTGAACCAGCCACCCCACACCCTCAAACATATCCTACAGTTTTGTTGCGCCACCAGGTCCTTCACGCAGCAGCTTTGAAAGATGGATTCAGACTGTTGGCTTTCAAGAACTGACCGCGATTTGAACCTTCTAGACCAGGGGTCTCAAACTCGAGGGCCAATTGAGGCCCGCAGGACGATATTTTGTGGCCCCCTACTTGACATCAAAGTTTAATGTTAGTGCAGCCTGCGCGTTTTTCTCACACGCACCTTTTTGCCGAGTCGTTGCGCTGGGTGTTTTATTTTTATTTTTTATCACTTACGGGTTACCATAACCCGTGACCGCTTCCGGTGGTGTTTGTTGACAAGTTAGCCAACGCGTTAGTCACTTGGTTGAAACGTGATTCCGGAGTGACACTAAGTGGAAGGAAAATATATCCTGTCACCCAGTGCAAGGTACAGAGGACTTAGGAAGTGGGCGGACTCAACAAGAGTAATCAGTGACCTGATAAAGACAGCATAGTGTTGCAATAGGAAAGGGAAAAGAAGTTGTACTTTTTTTTTTTTTTTTTTAGAATACTTGAAACCCTTTCTTTGTGGAATACTTGATGCGGCCCAGCCTCACCCCGACTCTACCTCCAGCGGCCCCCAGGTAAGTTGAGTTTGAGACCCCTGTTCTAGACCGAAGTCGCCATCGAGCAGTTCGTCGCTCTGAAAGTCTTCTCAGCTGTGGCGCTGTCCTCCAGTCGTCTGGTAGTTTGCTGGTGGTTTTGAGTGCCGGTGAGAGAGCAGTGATTGCCACTGGGTGGGGGCCAGCCGAGGGTGGAGGGGATGAAGCCAATGCAGGCAAAACTGTAGTTCAGCATTAGACCACTAGATGTTGCATCTATGGGAGGCGCTAGTTTGGTCATGTATCCATCCTTTCCAATTCCTCTCCAGATGTTGCCCTCAGATTAAACCGACATTTTATTGACCTTTTATCACTTTATTGACTGATTAGCTTCCGAGTTGTGAGAATCAAAACCCTTTTTGTTTTTCACCTCAAGAGAGCAGCTCGACTGACTCCCTGCAATGATGGTCAGTCAGTTATTAGTGTCCTGATTCAGAACGTTACTTTTGCCGACCAGTAACCGTGCTGAAAGCTGACGTAAGAGACTAGAAACAGGAAGTTACAGGAACTTCAGGATGGAAGTCGCTTCCTGCTGGCAACCTGCCGCAGTGGCGCAAAGTTCCACTCTTCACGAGTGACTCAGTAAAAAGATCTCGTTTTCCGACTCTTCGTTCGGCGGCGTGACGAAGAGTCGGTTCGTGAATGGAATTCTCATGAGGATTATTTTGAATATGTCAATATTAATCATTTAGGAAGACTGCAATGAGTGAATCAGTCACATTCGATTTGAGTTATGCCAAACGCCCTAACTCTTTTTTTCTCACATGAATGTCATGCTCGGTAATAACTATCTGTGCGCCGGCCGACGATTCACTGCGGGGCTTGATTCGTTCACTACGAACAAATCGTTTGCGAGTCTTGCGCCACTAACCCGCTGTAGCCAGTACTGTACTGTACTAAATGTGCACGACAGCACTATGACACGATCACCACAACATTAACATTCTTTTTTTTTTTTATCTACTTTTCAGATACGAAAAAGTATACATTTAAAAAAAAAAAAAAAAAAAAAAAGTTCAGGCTGAAACGTTTTCCCCACTGGAATGCACTGGAGCCCCGTGAGAAGCTGCGGCGGAGTGGTACGTTCCTCAACGGTAAGTGAAGCCGTTTGCTATTTCGAGCGTGGACCCCGCGTGGTTCCGCTTCCTCGGGAGCGGCGCCGCTGAGCAGGGCGGGTTAATGCGTCGGGCTCCACGGCCCGGCTTAACGAGCCGCCTGATTGGAGCCCCGGGCCCTCGACGCTAATTAGCCGATAATCTGCCGCTAAGTGGTCACGGCCAATTTCCACGGCAGGCGTTTGGCTCAGCTGCTTCGGGCTTTTCACAGAGAGATTAACGTCCCCCCCGCCCACACACACACACACACACACACACACACACTGAAACAAAACCTGGATCCGGTAATCACCGGATTTACGACTTTTTACGGCGATTTTACTCCACCTCTCTACTCCACCCTTACCCTACCGCTGCTCTACTGTACCTCTACCCCTACTCTCAGTCCCTACTTCTGCTCTTTCCCACTTCCCTCCACCTCAATTCTACCTCCACCTCTCTAGTCCACATCTGCTTTGCATCCGTTCTACTTCTATTCTCCACCTCAGCCGTCTCTCCCACCAACTCCCTCTACTCCACTCTACAGGGAACAGTTAATCAATATCTTCACGAAAATATCTGATAGGATATGATTTTGTCGATATCATACAACCCAATCCAAGTGTCTATTTATTTGTTTTCAATGGTGTGTGTGTGTGTGTGTGTGTGTGTGTGTGTGTGTGTGTGTTAGACATGTTTGGACCATTGTGAAATCCCCTCGTTTTTCGTTTTCCAAATCTTACTCCATCGCTCAAGATTCAAGAGGTTATTTTGTCACATACATACACGTTTTATTTTATAAAAAATACATACAGAAATACATAGCCACAGTGAATACTTTTCCCCCAACCAGACATGTGGCCCGGTAACAGGGTCTCCTGTCAGGGGGTCCTTAAGCCCCTTTAACACCCAGGGAGCGTCTTCAAGTGCCCATCTCCTGTTTTAGCAGCAGCTTTGAAATCACAAATCAGGAAACAAAGTTTTGAAACAAAGCTGTGACGAGTGAACGGCGACGGAACTCTGGCGTTAATCATTAAAATTATACAAATGATTCCACTTTATTCCATAAATATATGTATTTAGTATATAAATACAGTATATCTACTGCTATATTTTGATACAAATCTGAATATAACTCTTTAGAATTGTGACTTTAAAATGTATTTTCATTCTCACAATTATGAAATTAGAGTCGAAATTCTCAGAATTCTGCATAATTTTTTTTTACTTTGTTTATTCGCAGAATTACAAGATTTACATCAGACCTATGATTTACATCTTGGAATGATGATTTTATAATCTTAATCAAACCAGCATTCTGACTTTAAAAATACGATTTTAATCTCAAGAGCCGGACATTAATCCCAGACAAATCATTCCTTATGTCCCTCATCCACCTCCTTCCCCAGCTAAGGCTCCAAAGGAACCACTCTCTCATAAATCATATTATTCTCCTCGAGGCATCATAAAACATCATAAAAAGACGTCAACGTCGATCCGGGCCGTGGACCTCAGTCTTCTCAGGGAGCAGTTGGTCCCACAGAGTCCAACCTCCTCCTTGTAGCGCCCCGTCAGGGTGTTGGCCCGGCGGGTCAGCTTGGCCAGCACCGCGTGCAGTCCGTTCAGGTGGTAGTGGAACTGTTTCTCCAGGTCCAGATCATCGTCCTCCCGGTCCTGGTCCTGGTTCTCGGTCTTAGACCCTCCACTGACCCGCTCGCCCTGAAGGACCCCGCACTCGATGCCGTTGCGGATGGACTTTAGCTGCAGGTACGAGCCATACATGTCCCTGTCCTGAACTCCAACCTCGTCCCCGACCCCATCCTGTAGGTCCAGGACCATGGAGTCCTTAGTTGACGGCAGGTCCCGCAGGAGGTTCGGCACCATCACCGTCTGGTCCATGTTGTTGACAGCGCCGATGAATCGGCTCATGGCGCTGAAAAGTGAGTTATTTTTCCGGTGGGAGTCCGAGACCTGCATCATGGTGGTGGGACCGGCAGGAACCAGTAGGAACCAGGAGGAACCAGTGGATGAATGAAGATGGTGGTGGATGAAGAAAAAGATGGTGGCCTTCCCCACTTGATGAAACTGAGCCTCTGAAAGCTCCTTAAGGGATCAACACTGAGGCTGAGCTCACGTCTTCCTGCAGCTTGAGGGGGAGAGCGAATCTGTGGGATCTCCGCCCCGGAGGAAGCAGGCAGGAAGCAGGAAAGAACAGGATGACCCACGAGGGACCAGGAGAAACCAGGAGGGACCAGGAGGAGCTCGGAGGGCCTGGTAGGAAGCAGGAGGGAACAGGAGGAAGCAGGACCTGTTTACCTGGCTTTCTCCTCCGGCAAACAAATAGCAGCAGGGCCGACGGCCTGGAAACACAGAAATTACACAATTTTGACTCACTTTTACGGTTAACTTCCAGATAAATGTTAGGACTAAAACCAACTTAAAAATAAAATAAAACCTCCTCCCATTACAGTCCACTTGAGCACTCTGCACAAAGTTAATGAGCGAGAAAACCTTAAAGTTAAAGGAGACTTATTACTAATGCCGATGTCCGACTACAGGATTTTAGCCTGATTTTCCATTTGCCAACAGGTTTTTGGAGATCGTCGAGCAAAGCCAAAGAGGAAAATTAAAGCACGCTGCTGTGTGGTGCGAACTGCTCAAAGCGCAATACAACTGCTTCAGAGCGCTCACCAATGGCTCGCAGACGCCGGCGAGATATCAAGCAGGTTTAATATCTGGTCCCCCTGTCACCGATCAGTCAAAGAAGTGTGAAACCACAACGACTTCAAGGTTCCCGATCACAAGACAGGAAGTTGTGTCATGTGAACAGTACAGCAATCTGACAACTTTGTCGTGTCCATGGCATTAGTGTGCTGGCAACAAGATCTTATTTTAAGTACTTGCTTTTAGTAGTTTTTGAGCAGCTACAAAAAAATAAAAATTCAGGGCCAGCACACTTTCAATGTGCATTTTTTCCAGGAATTCTTCAGTATTCATTATACCAGTATCATTATTATTCTCTTTATTCTAACTAATGAGTTGAGTTAATGAGAGTAACATTAAATAATATGGATTATTGCTATTTTCTCTTGTTAATATATTCTAATATAGATCATAGAGATCTGTTAAAATAAGTAACCTTAGATCATTGACATTTCCTTTGATTTTGTTAATATATACTTAGATAGATCATTAATATAATATATTAGTCAATTAACTATATAAGTCTATATTAACAAAATAAAAGGTAACATAAGTAAATTATACACATTAGAGATCTCTCCTCTAAACTAATACACTGTAAGTAACATTAGATAACAGATTATTATAATTCTCTATTCTCTAGTTTGTAGATAACATTAAATTATCGTAGATTGTTACTTTATTATTATTCATATTATTATCTTTTCTATAGTTAATACGTTATTCTTACTTTGCAGATGGTTGCAGTGCTGGAACTGTTGGCTGCAGTTGAAGCTTTGGGCTGCAAGATAAAGGTCAGGGTTGCCAGGTTCTGTTATCGTTTCCAGCCCATTAACAGCTCAAACCGACTCAAAGGTACTAAAGCAATAATCATCATCATCATAATAATCATAATCTTAACCTTTATTTGATATTGCCATGCAACTAAAGTAGTTTATATTATATTAATTGCAGGTAGGAGAGCTTTAAGTGTACATTTTAAGTTGAGAAAAGCTAGAAAATATATAGGTTTGGCATTTTAAAACCTTTCAAAGTTGATCCAATAACTCCAATCTAATATATATATTCTTCCGGTGTAGACTGGCAAACTGGATTATGAAAAAATATATCTTTAAAAATAAATGATGGCAAGTGTGTCAAAAGTTTAGCCCTTATATGGTCAAGGCCCCACCCCCGCAACCGTACGATACCGTTGAACTAGTTGAACAAGCCCAATATGTACAAAGATTAGACACTTTGTTCAGCTATAGAAGGGATAGTTGTGATGTCACGAACACATCACTTGATGATGCCCAGCCCCCCAGGTTCCCCATCTGGGGTTAGGCTATCAAGGGTGTTTCCATGACGACGACGAGTTAGAAGCGTGTGGAGAGGGCAGAAAAAATTCTTACATATATAATTGCCGATACTTTCCACAAAGTAATATGGCACTATTCTCGATCAACATTTTTCAGCCATAATATGTTAAAATGAGGAATATTAGTAAGTGTGTTTAATAATTGGAATATCACATTTAACAATTATCCTCTCTGCTTTAGTACAGAAAGTGGTGGCTCTCCATAACCAAAAACTCTGCTCTTGTCATTCTACAGGTCGTCCACAAGACAAAGTTATTGCAGCAGTTCTTGATGATTGAAGAATTAATAAAGAGCTGCGTTGCAGGTTGAGAACTTGGACTCCACTTGCAGACTAACCCTGTCCTGAATGCAATGGCATACAAATACTGTGTTGTACGCTCAGCATGCTGACAGCACAGGTTAGAAATAAATAAATAAATAAATAAATAAATAGATAAAAACAGATAAAATTTTAAAAAAAAGTACAGAAAGTAGTGTACACCATCAATATAGTAAACCTAAAAAATAAACGAACAAACTTTCATTGGAACAGTGCAGGTGATTCCCAAACAGGCATTCAAAAGGGCAGATAATCTGAGCCTAGCAGAGATAAGTCATCTATGAGCTCAGAACAGGTCCTTCTTAGGAAGTACTGTGAATGGTAGAAATGTCTCTGTGAGCAAAAATATTGTAAATACAATGTTGCAAGCCTTGTTATTTAACCTTATGGGGTGGTGCAACATTATTATTATTATTATTATTATTATTATTTATTATTATAAATATAGCTGCAGGCAGCAATACACAGGGTCCAGTTTAGTTGTGTTAGATACGTATTACATTTCTCCGGATTCTGTGCAATGGCAACGGACCATGAACCACCGTGGATTCATATAGTATTGGTTTGTGATGTCACAAAGTGACTGTGTTCTCAATGTAATGCAGATGTTCTTTAATTTCTGGTGAGTTTGTAGTTTAATCAATATTTCCTGATACAAATGTAGACCGGTGTGAATCAAACTTGGACGACAACATGTATGAAACGTTCCCATTGTTGTCTGGGTAAAATACTGGGAAACATTTTGCTTCATTGGTTTCCATCTCTAATAATGGTGCAGGGTTGTTCCCTTCTGCTGCTGACAACATGTCATCAAAGTGCTGCTCTAATACTTCCTGTACAATATCAACTGGTTGGAAACATGTGTCCATAAACATAACATGTTTATCATCAATGTTTCATCAATATTTTCATCTGCTGAATTTAAATCTGTATTTTCAATATGATCGATGCACATAGATTCCTTATAGTTGTTTGATGTTTACGGATCTTAAATTTTGGAAAAAGGATTATTCCATTAATTGTTCAATTCTACACCCTTATACCACTTGTTATTCTCAAATACGGCAATGCTGACTTTTTCGGCATCTGGAACAATAACAAAAACAAACTTTATTACTTTACATAACAATAATAAATGTTCTTTTACAATTGTTTAATCCAGTTTAATAGATTACTTGTCTATTTTGAAATGCAGACAGCATTTATGGAATTAATATGAATTTGACATTAGAATTATTATGGACGAACTTTTAATTATCACAAAAACTTACCTGCCTTTGTCTTTTCATTGAAATCTGCTAGGCTCAGCTGTAGGAAACTGTTTATACATGACTTTTCTTTAAAACAACTGTTTATTTTTTACTTTAAACCAAACTTTGTCATTGCTACACGTTAGTTTTGTGTATGTAATTGTGATGATACGCTCTGTGATTATACGGGGATGTTTGTAGCGGACCGAGGGAATCTTTCTGACCGTGTCGGACCAGACGTCACTGAAAATTGCGGATTCTTTCTTTAATCGCCCCCCTTTTGCAGGAGCAGACGGGCTCGGGTTGGGAGGAGGGCGAATTGAGGTTCTAGTTGTTTGAGGAAGACCCGCCGCATCAGATCCTGGGGCGTCATCCCCGCTGCGGGCTGCCGAGCGGAGGGCGGAGGAAGCGCCAGCGCTCCTGCTTTACAATTGGCTGTTCATGTCACATGGTTGATTCTCTGCTCTATACTATTGGCTGTTTATGTTGTGTCTTTGTAGGTAGAGGAAAATGTCATAAATGTATCATCGTTATCATGGAAGGGTTTTTTTGTGAAAATTATCGAGATTGTTTAATCGCCCAGCCCTACCATGAAATGAGTCGCACGTCAGTGGTTTCGAGTGGATGTGGTGACAAATTTTTAAGGACTTAAGGCCAACTGAATATTTTGGGTCATTTATTTGGTTTTTCACTAATATCTGCTCCATATGTGGATCACTTTGGATGAACTCACTAGATGCTTGTGAGATACCAGTTTAAACTACGCCTCAACCGTGTTCTTATCTTATGCCGAAGTATGTCTTCCAGATACTGGTTAGCCTCTAATATCAATCGAAATGTTTTTTTTGCTGATATCTGCTCCATGTGTGGATCGATTTGGATGAAACTTCAAACACAAGATGTTTGCGACAATACGGTTCAAACGAGACGTAAACCGTATTGGTGTGTTATGCCGAACTTGGTGTTCCAGATAGTTTTAGGCTTCAAAATTCCGATAATTTTCGCCAGCCCTACAGGCTGGACCCCAAATGGTCATTGCACTAATAATAAATATAACTATAGGCAGCAATACGCAAGGTCCAGGATAGTTGGTAGGGGTGGGCGAGTCGATACCAAGTAATACCATGGCAGAATCCCCAACATCGATATATATAAGTGCTAGTGCTAGTTATTCGATCATTTAGCTTATCTCAGCAATAAGAGTCAACACACATTTCTTTACAAAAAACAAACATAAATAAATGGGCTCTTAGACGGGAGGCGGCTCCCATCATTCACAGAAGCTTACGGAAAGGATCTCCCGTTCACCAAGCGAACAGTGACCTTTGAGTGTCCTTTGGATCTCTACAGAGCTGCTGGGTGAGTCATACTGCAAATGTCCAACTGTCCTGCGTGTGTGTGAATCTACACCTGCATAAGATGATCCCTGCTTAATAATTGCACATGTATTGCCAGTTATTGTTAATAAGCATGTGTCATCTCACCAGTGATCTCTGAATGGCTTTACCAATTGGCATGGCTATATTTCCGAATGCAAAGTCCTAATTTTCTACACCAGTCACCACTTCAGCATATGTTAATGCAAATATTGTCTTACAGAAGTTATGGAATATAATCTCTTCCTAAAATATTGTCTTTTATTCGACCAGACATTTTCATGTCCTGATAAAGGCTAGTTCCTTCTATCATGTCAAAACATTTTGGGTCTTGCTCTTAAGTACAGTACTGCCGTACTGATCTTGGAGTCTCCAAACCGTGTTGAAATGAGCCTCTTAAAACTGAGATGTGTGCAATGTCAACAGGTATATTTAAAGGAACTTCATCTGTATTAAATGTGTTCTGTATTTAACTTCTGTAGGTGTTTTTCCAGTTGTTCATTCTCAGTTTTTTGCAGTCTTTACTTTAGCGTTTTGTCCTTTGAGACATCTGGAAGGGAACCCAAAAACACAAAAAGAATGAAAATATTTAAAAACATACACAATAAATACATGTTATTGTATTATGTCATTGCTTATAGTTATTGTAACCAATAATTATAATTCAGGAAGTTTGTAAACATTGATATCTCTGAAATGTATATCTATTCTGACAGTGACGTTATTGGGTTTTTATTTTGTAGAACTTACTCTGGTGCGTGTCGGTTGTCCTCAGAAGCGTATATATTTATAGTGTTTAATACGCTGCGCTTTGTTTAATCCAATTGTCTTCTGGTAATACTTCAACTGAATTTTTATTCATACATCATATAGTTTAATAGTAATAAAATAATACCTGTCACTTTTGTATGTTTAAGAGTTTAAATATTATATTCCTATAGTTAAAGTCCAATCACCACTATATCTGTGTGTCACTGGACTGCAGTGCTGTCCCGTGATCTGTGTACTCCGTCAACTTGCACATCCCTTGCCCCCGTATATTGACTGCTACTCTGCTCCGATTGTTTTTTGTTTTTTGCTGGTCCAAAAGGTCCAAATTGTGATTTCTTTGATCGTTTATTCGGAGGTTTATTTACGTAAGCTTACATAGATAGTTTTAGTAAAGCTGTAGACTAAATTGAATGTACACATTTTTTGCCTTTCCAATTTAATAAGAATATGAATATACACTGTAAACCATACCATACCATACCACAACACCATACCTACACCGCCATGCCAACTTTGGTCCCATATTTAGTAGTGAGAAAGTTGGCAACCCTAGTTGCAGCATACATCGGTGTGTGGCGCCATCTTGGTGAGGTTGCGATTGTTGATCACAAACTTCCACAGTACTGAACCAATCTGGCTCACACTCGAACGCCAAGTAGGAACTGCACCAAATACATATCTTCTACCGTTTTACAGCAAACTTGGAGGCTTTACCCAAGTTTTTTAAACGGGATAAACGCACTAAAAATAGGTGATTGACACCTTTCCCATTGCCAGGAGAAATGGCTTCTTTTTTTTGTGACATGTCATAAACACGGCGGAAAAGGTACGTGTCATGTTTCTAGTGTGATTGAGACAATAACTTAAACAACATAAAACTGTAAAACTTGGTATATAAGAAAACCTCTCATTACCCACAGACCCAGACTGTTCCCTCCGTTCCTGCAAAAGAGCTCAAAAGAGTCGGATCGTTTGTGAATGAGCCATCACTACAATCTTAGCAGTATGGAGTATCCATGCCCACACTCGTGCACCGTCAGCGGTCACTGGTCCTCATCCAGTTCCAGAGACCCGCTTGGGGCGGTGCTGGAGTGGCTCGTAGCCAGGTGGGGAGCGTGGGGGGTTCTCCGCTGTGGTCCCCACGGAGGTCCCCACACTCAAAACATTTCATGGTCCTCACGTGAAAAAAAAGTAAATAACTTCTGATTATGGATTCTAAATTGGATAGGAAATTTTTGATTGATACACGAATATTCCTGTCTATTTGCGCCAACATCCGGAATGTGCCTCATGTTGCTTCCATCAGAGCTGATCGGAGCCGATAAAAACCTGTCTTTTTCAGGGTAATTTGACCCAGGACTGAAACCCGGGTGTAACCTTTCCCACTAATGAAAATGCTGGATGTTAGCGGGTGTTACCGGGTTTTTTGGAGCAGTGGGAAAGTGGTATTTTGTCCGTGGGTTCGCCGGATCCATGACATCCATGAAGTTATCACATCAGTTATGTTACGTGCCGCCATCTTGGTGAGGTCCCGATTGTTAACCAATCACGACACTGCATGCAAAAAAACTGAACTGATGGAGGGTTAAAGTTTAGAAAGACAGACTGTTGTGCTCAATAAATGTTACAATTTTTTCTAATAATATAGCCTATATTTTTTAAAAACATGTCAAATTTTTCCAAAATTAGAATGAGACAAAATAAAAGTTGTCAACACAGTAATCCCAACACAACTCTCTTTTTCTAAACAATTAGGCTACAGCATAAATATTTGTCCAGTAAAAAAAAAAAAAAAAAAGGCTCTCTCTCTGAGGACTGTTCTTCTTTTGCAGGCTGGTCCTCTTGTTCGGTTGTTGACCACTCGCTCGTTGCTGAAGTTGAAGCAGCAAACAAATAACATTTATTTGTCTCAACCAGCATTAAGCTACTTCACTCCAGTCTTGTTCAAACAATGCAATTTTTCCCTTTCTTTTTGTTTGTTTGTTTGTTTGTTTGTTTGTTTCCCCCCCCCAATCGTTCTTTTCTTTGGAGTTATTTATTTAAGCTCCTGATCAAGAACCCGTGTGTTGGGACAGCTGCGCTTCTCTGTCAGTCAGCTTCGAACACTCTAGATGCCGGTTGGTCACATGGCAGTGATTCATCACCACATGCATACAGTAGAAAATGCACAAACAGGGTATACTCCGTTTGATACACGCAAATAGGCTACGTCACACCTAAACATGTAAATCCTTTTATCTATCTATCTATCTATCTATCTATCTATCTATCTCATTATTAGTTTGACCAGGTTACTGTTGGTGCTGCAGCAAGACGGGCAAACTCCCTCAACATAAGCCAACATCCACAAGCTGTACCCATCACAGTAATATATGTGTAGTTCTCTGTATCAGGGAAGAAATCAGGGGTGGAGATCACCCACCAGCAGGTCTCCCTGAGACCGAGTTTGGCCACCACATTACACAAGGTGCAGGGGCTGACGGTGCAGCGGATTGTGGTGCTCATGCAGGACAGGATGTCAGATGGCCAGTGCTATGTGGCTATCAACAGGGTGCCGTCTCTTCGAGGTCTGTTTCCACTCAATTTCGACAGGAAGAAATTGAAATCCAGTAAGAGTTAGAACGGATGAGGACGAGACGTGCAGTTGTGCACATTTCGCAAAGAACTTGAAGCAGCACTGAATACAGACCCCCGGGCCTCTACTCATAGCTGTTCAAAATATCCGGTCTTTACCTGCCACCATGCAGGTCTTCTGCGCCTACAGTACCATTCCTGGAGGAGTGCTCAGCGGTGTGCCAGGTGAAAGAGCAGCTTACTTTAACAGGTTAATTCAAAACTTACCTGGGCGCACAGAAAGAGATATCATCCATAAAAAAAACAAAAAAACATAAAATGCTGTCAAAGTAGCTCAATTTAGCGTGAAAGTTCCGAACCTGGCAACCCGACTTGGGTGGGTTGCCAAAGCTCCGCCCTCATCATACTCAGCCAATCACAGCGCAGAGTCGCGCCGTCCAGCGCAAACCTAGGTGTACGATAATGACGCCATTTTAGTCCATATTGCATTTAAAAAAACAAACAAACAAAAACAAACAAACAAGCCGGCGCTGCTGTTGGCGCCCTCGGAGTGGCGCAGGTGGTCGGGGTGGTTGCTCGGAGCCGGTCCCCACTCAGTTTCCAATGCCTCCTCGGTTGGAGCCAGGTGGAGGGCCACCACCCAGTTCCGCTTGACTAGCCGCACCCCGCACACCACACCCGACAGCTGTGCCCGCACAGTGCAAGGGCCACACCGCTGGCTCGACAGCCGGAGGGGGCACCGCCGGCCTTGGGGGGCGGCCCGCACACCAAGTCGACCCGGGTGCGTGTCCAAACACAAACGCTGCGGGAGAGCAGAGTAAGGCAAACACAGCGCTGATGTTTGGACACGAACACAAACTGGACAGGGTGGTGGCCCTCCACCGTGACCGGCTCGCTCCCTTCCGTCCCCTGGCTCCAATCGAGGAGGTAGCGGCTCCGAGCAACCCCTCCCTAATCCCGTCACTGTTTCCGAGGAAGGGGCCGGCTGGCGGGGCCGGCTGGCCCTCCTTCTCTCCGCCGGTTTTTTAATCTGCGAGGTAACAACGCTCCATTCATCTGCGTGTCACACGTGGGAATAACGGCATTATGAAATTAAAGTCCGCTCAAATGAATAGAAGTAGTCTTTTGAAGGACGTCCCTTTAAAAAAAAATAAAACAAAAATAATTTATTTATTTCTGGATTCATTTCATAGATATATTTATTTATTTCATAGGCATACTTATCCATTTATTTAATATTGACAAAAATGGCATTCCATACATGATGTTTACTTCATGTAAAACTTTGTCTTACCCCAAACTGGGGTCCGTGGCCCACATACATATACACACACACACACGCACGCACAGGTACATCTCATAAAATTTGAATATCGTGAAAAAGTTCTATATTTTTTGTCACTCATTTCAGAAAGTGAAACCCATATATTATATAGATTCATTACATGCAGAGTGAAATATTTCAAGCCTTTATTTCTTGAAATTTTGATGATTGTGGCTATAGAGCATGAAAACCTTAAAATGTAGTGTCTTCAAAACCCTATTCAGCTAATGAACTCCAAACGCCTGCAAAGGTTTCCTGAGCCATGAAGTGGTCTCTCAGTCTGGCTCAGTAGGCTACACAACCATGGGGAAGACTGCTGACTTGACAGGTGTCCAGAAGACAGTCATTGACACTCTCCACAAGGAGGCTAAGCCACAAAAGGTCATTGCTAAAGAAGCTGCTTGTTCACAGAGCGCTGTATCGAAAGCATATTCATAGAAAGTTGAGTGGAAGGAAAAAGTGTGGGAGGAAAAGGTGCACCAGCAAAAGGGATAACCGCAGCCTTGAGAGGATTGTCAAGCAAAATCCGTTCAAGAATTTGGAGGAGCTTCACAAGGAGTGGACTGAGGCTGGAGTCAGCGCATCAGGAGCCACTACGCACAGACCAATCCTAGGCACGGGCTACAAATGTCGCATTCCTCGCGTCGAGCCACTCCTGAACCAGAGACAGCGACAGAAGCGTCTTACCTGGGCTGTGGAGAAAAAGAACTGGACTGTTGCTCAATGGTCCAAAGTCCTCTTTTCAGATGAAAGCAAATTTTGCATGTCACTTGGAAATCAAGGTCCCAGAGTCTGGAGGAAAAGTGGAGAGGCACAGAATCCACATTGCTTGAAGTCCGGTGTGAAGTGTCCACAGTCAGTGATGATTTGGGCTGTCATGTCATCTGCTGGTGTTGGTCCACTGTGTTTTCTGGAGTCCACAGTTAACACAGCCATCTACCAGGAAATGTTAGCGCACTTCATGCTTCCTTCTGCTGACAAGCTTTATGGAGATGCTGATTTAATTTTCCAGCAGGACTTGGCACCTGCCCACACTGCCAAAGGTACCAAAAGCTGGTTCAATGACCATGGTGTTACTGTGCTTGATTCGCCAGCAAACTCGCCTGATCTGAACCCCATAGAGGAAGATGAGACACCAGACCCAACAATGCAGATGACCTGAAGGCTTCTATCAAAGCAACCTGAGCTTCCATTACACCTGAGCAGTGCCACAGGCTGATCGCCTCCATGCTGCGCCGCATTGATGCAGTAATTCATGCAAAAGGAGGCCCAACCAAGTATTGAGTGATAGAAATGAACGTACTTTCAGAAGCCTGACATTTCTGTTAAAAATATCCTTTTGTTATTGATCTTATGTAATATTCTAATTTTCTGAGACACTCAATTTTGGGTTTTCATTATCTATAGCCACAACCATCAAAATTTAAAGAAATAAAAGCTTGAAATATTTCACTCTGTGTAATGAATCTATATAATATATGGGTTTCACTTTCTGAAATGAGTGACAAAAAATATTGAACTTTTTCATGATATTCTAATTTTGAGATGTTTGTGTGTATTTTCTATTAGTATGTTTAACATAAAACAATTATTTGAAATTGTTTTACACTGTTCCCGCTAATATACTTACTCAACCCCAACCATGAGTGAGAGTTTTATTTTTGAGATTTGACATGTTTTTTCAATCTAAGTTAAACATTAAAAAGGTACTTTATTACAGGCAAAATATAAATTTTGTGTTTTGTTGAAGTTATATACTAGTCACAAAAAGATAGGGATATTCGGCTTTCAGGTGAAATTTCAGGATGAACCTAAAATGCACTATAACCTTTACAGGTGAACTTAATTTGACCTTCTCTAAACTTTTGAATGCACATGTCCAACTGTTCAATGTTTCAGTACTTTTTGCACAACTTGCTGTTCCCTAACAAGGAGCTGAACTGTAAAATTCACAACAGGTGTTTGATCCATGAATCGACCAATACATTTCCTGGTTCAATTAGAATTGGTATTTAAACCAAAGTCCTCTTCATCATGCTGTTCACATTTTGACATCATGAGACTAAGACAACACCTAACAACTGATCAACAGTACCTCACCATTGTGAGGCTTCAAACAGGATGTTCTCAGAGGGAAGTGGCCACTGAGCTTAGAGTGTCACAGAGCGTCATCAGCAGCTTGCAACAGAGATACAGAGACACTGGAAGAGTCACAGAAAGGCATAGAAGTGGACGTCGTTTGGCCACATCCCACACTGATGAGCGCTTCATTGTGAACAGGCACTCAACTCCAGGCACATTTAAGGGAGGTGAGAGGCACCCAAGTGTCACATCAGACCATTCGAAACCGTTTACATCAGCGTGGTCTGCGTGCGAGACGACCTGCAAGGGTACCTGACCACACCACCAGGCACAGCCATCATCGTCTTGCAC
>NC_137189.1:27822533-27852533 GCF_960531495.2 Zeus faber
AAAGAGTCTAAATAGACAGAGCGACAGACAGAGCAACAGACAAGTAGGCCGACCGAGTAAGAGAGACATAACGAAAAACAGGCAGAGTAACAGACAGATATAAAAGACAGAGTGACGGACGGACAGCGTGACAAGAGTGACAGACAGAATCAGGCTCAATTGACCGAGTGCGCTCACACCTACAAGGAATACAAGGAATTTGACTCCAGTTTTCAATGACTCTTCGTGGCGACAGTCGCTTCTCTACACAATACACACATCTAATCAATCAAATCTAATCTAATCGAATATAATCCAATCCTAATCCAATCTGAATGAGTCTAATCGAATCTAATTCTAATCCAATCTCGTGTAATGTAATCGAAAATAAATCAAATCGTATCTCATCTCTCCCTCCGGTCGAAACAGATCCATGTTGTTAGTCTTGTGGATTCCTGATGGCAGTCAGCAGTGGGTGAGGGTGGGTGGGGTCAGGGTGGGGGAGGCGGGGGAGGGTCCCGTCCTGTGGATGTATATATTTAGACGTCTTTTCATTACCACACGTGTGCAAAGTGACCGCGACCGGCCCCGGTGCCATCCGTTGAGCCACGTCACCCCGCAAATTCCTCAGACCGGAGCTAATGAGACAATGCTGACCCCTGTCCCTGGTGGACACTCTGACCTCTGACCCCTGTCCGCACCTGAGATCATCAGCCCGACGTACTGTAGGTTTGAGGTTCGGGTTTTCTGAATGATGTTTGTGTGTTTATTTTTGTTTGTTTTTTTGCTGTTGTTTTTTTTGGATAGACAGAAGATGAATAGAGGATAGAATAAAACATAGATATAATAGTACAATAAGGAGAAATCTAGAATCTAGTATGAAAGTAAAAAGATATTCTATTCTATTCTATTCTATTCTATTCTAAATAAAAATATCAGACTAAAAAAAGTTTCCACTTCCTGCCAGATGAAGAGCAGTGTTACCATAGCAACATATACAGTACAGTACATAGTATGTCAAGATGAAATTGTGGAATGTCCCTTTAAGTACGGTAAACAGTCCAAGACCCAGTGTGCCTGTTGCCACGACAACAGCAGCATCCGAGACATTAATAATTAACTGGAAAAGGGCTTTGATTAGGATAGACTCCCAGTAAATAGGAAGTCTGGTCCTGGACGTGTCCACCAGTAGCAGACTGTGGTCGTACTGGACAGCTCCCAGTGTCCACTAGTAGAAGACTGGTTATACTGGGCAGCTCCCAGTAATATAAGGTATAGAGTAACGTGCAGCCAGCAAGTCATCATCATCACAATAACCCCTGACAGGGTGTTCAGTTCACTACTCTCTGAAACACGCCTACTCCTCTCCACCCCTCCTCTAGCCATGCACGAACAGGGCTCCCACATTACCCACAATGCAATCGAATATACGCTGTTGATGCTCCATTTTCGATACTGTTGTTAACGTCAAAATTTCAAATTAAAAAACGGACCAATGAGAGGACCTTTTAATAGCCTGTGGAGTGTGTTTACAAGTTTTGGTCCACTGTTAGTTGCCCTGTTACCACAAAACGAACCCAGGGGAGATTGCAACTTGGTACCGGTTCAGCCCCTGATTCCGAACAAAACAAACAAACCACAGATGTGAAAGCGCTCTAACTAATAAAAAGCAGTGAGCCAGGGTTCTATTGAAGTAAAACGAGCAGTAGTACTAGTATAAGCAGTAGTACTACTACCACCAGTATGTAAACATAACACCCTAAGAACGAAGGGACCTCAGCAGGGTGGAGAGGCGTCCTGAATACTTGTCACTCAGCTGCTAAAAACACATGCAGCAGCAAAACAAGGAGCATGGAGGGAACAAGCCATGCTACATGCCAGGTCCAGCAGAAAGCAGTTGAGACCAATAGAGGCCATGAAAAACCAGGAAAGAAAAAAACAAGAGAAACCAATAGAAACCAGTAAAAACCAGTATAGACCAGTACAAACCAGAAAAGGCCAGCTGAAACAGAAACAAATAGGGACCAATATGAACAAATATAAACCAATTGAAACCAGTAGAAAACAGTAAAGGCCATCGGACACCAGTAGAAAGTAGTAGAAACAAATAGAAACCAGTAGAAACGAGTCAAGACTGATATAAACCAATGGAAACAAGTGGAACTGCCCCAGGTTAACAGATCTGAAGGATCTGGGTCTGGGACCAAAACAGTGGAGTTTTTCATGAAATAAAAGTTGAAATAAGTGAAAAAATCTTTTTGGACAAAACTGCTGCTGGAATACCCATTTAGTAACATGAGTCCCATTCACTACTTACAATACGACTTACTTCAGTGCAGTGTCACTTTATACAGTGGACAGTTTCAGGTTATATTTTTATGTATGTATGTATGTATGTATGTATGTATGTATGTATGTATGTATGTATGTATGTATGTATGAATGTATTTATTATTATTTGTTTGTGTGTGTGTGTGTGTGTGTGTGTGTTTGTGTTTGTGTTTGTGTTTGTGTTTGTGTGTGTGTGTGTGTGTGTGTGTGTGTGTGTGTGTGTGAAGTGTCCACCGCTGAGTGTACGTGACTTGTCCCACTTGGTTCTGGTGTATAAGGCCCCGAGGCCACCCCTGTGGCCTGTGGCCGTGCAGACAGCCCACGACCGCAGGAAAGCCCAGAGCACCCCGCCCTTCAGCCACAGAAGACCCCCCAGCCCTGGGGGAGCAACACCCACGCCCTGCCCTGAGGAGCATAACCCAGTCCCGGAGCGTGCAAAGAGACCCTGAGGCGCACACATACGGTTAATCAGGTACATTTTTTAACCAGTGCAACATTTACTAAATTATGGTGATTTCAGTCCAAACCATGATGTCTTGGTTCTGAGCTCACTTACTACAGGTTAGGGTTAGAAATATAGTAAATTATTTCAATTACTCCATTCACCCATCGACCCTTCCATCCATCCATCCATCCATCCATCATGCATCCATCCATCCATCCATCATGCATCTATCCATCCATCCCCCTAACTTCCCACAACAGGACCTCAACATTGTCATCTCTCCTTCCAAACACCTTCTCATTCATCTACATTCATACACCAATCCATCCCTCCATCCTCCCGACTTCCCAACACTGTTCATCTCCACTTTTCACTACTCCTTCACATCTATCGATCAAACCATCTAGCCATCCATCTGTCTATACCCTATACCTCCACGAGCCCCACATCCACCCTCCCAACTTCCCACAACAGAAACTCAACACTGTTCATCTCTCCTTCCATGTCTTCTCACTACTCTCTCAAATCCATCCCTCTCCCTCCACTCACCCAGAAGAGGAAGGAGTAGAGCAGCAGCAGGCTCTTCAGACAGGTGATGACTGGTCGGGTCGCCATCCTCCGCGGTGCCATGCTGCCGTCGCTCTGAAGCCCTCAGGGAGCGCTCTGCCCCGGGGAGGAGGAGGCTCCGCCCCCAGCGCCGCGGGAGAACCGCACCACCCCGCGTGCGTGGACTGTATGTGTGTGTGGTAACGGGCGTCCTCTGCTGGAGAGGACTGGTTACTGCACGCCAGACCGGATTTTTATTTTATTTTTTATTTCTTACACGAAATACCGTTTTTTAAACTAGAATTTCCTGAGTAAGTGATAAAGAAACTACTATTAGGGCTGGATCCCTATTGTTATTGTTCAGCTTTTTTTCAGGCTAAAATGATCTCAAACATGACAAGGACAAAGACATGGTCTGAGGTCTCGTGAGAACAGGGACGTTTCAGATGTCTTGTCGTTCGAGTTTGATCAACATCGATCTACCTTTGGAACAGAAATGAGTGAAAAGGTGTCGAAATGTCATTTGTTTCAGGAGGGTCACTTTGTGACATCATCATCCAAAGTTATATAAGTCCAAGCTTCATCTTTTGGAACTCATTCCTCTCTAGCCACTTGCAAGTGTGAAATCGAGACAGACAGCTTGAGTCTGGGCTGCATTTGAAGGAAAGTTACAACCATGTGACACGAAACACCCAATCGTACAGTAGGAGCGCTGGTGCTTCTTGCGTTCTCACCCTGGCCGCTGGGAAGGTCCCTGCTTATAACCACAGAGCACAGATTCGAGAACCTCGGATTACGGAACCTCTGAAACCTGTAATACGTACCTAAAATGACTGAACTGGACACTGTGTATTGTTGCCTGCAGCTATAATTATTATAATTATTATAATTATTAAAATTATTATTATAGGTCCAGCCCTGAAGGGGCAGGAGCTGTATTGTTTTTGTTAATGAAAAACTAATGTCAGTGATGTGTGGGTGTCATGGATTTGCCGCACTCACAGACAACATTAATAAAATCTGCATTCATGTCGGGCGGTCCCGACATGAATGTCGTCCAAGTTTGATCCAGATTGGTCCATTATTGTGGAATAATTTAGTGAAAAACATCATCATCATTGCCGAAATGTGACTGGTCAACAACCGGGTCCTCACCAAGATGGTGGCACATGCAGATGTGACTGAGGTCAGACCTTTCTGGATATCATGGATAAGGCAAACTCACAGACAATCTGAATAAGATGTGTATTCGGGGGAGTTCCAACATGGTGTCATTCGAGTTTCATCCAGGTCCAACCAGTACAAAGTAAGAGGTTTGTGATCAACAATGACTACCTCACCAAAGATGGCATCACGCACAGACGTATAATAACAATAATAATCCTTGCACGGATGCGCAAATTGACGGAGTACACAGATCACGTGACAGCACTGCAGTCTACCAGGCCGTCACGAGTGAACTTCTGGATTCATAAACTATACCAGAGGAGAGCCAGGACACCGGGCTCTGTGTGGATCGTTGTTGGCTCCGGCAGTCGGTGTTGTCAGATCCAATCGTCTCCAATCGGTCTGCTCGCCGATCGGACTTTCATCTAATTGCAATTATCCATGTATGGCAAAGACAGTAATCCGTGCAACTTGCAGATATAGTTGCGATTGGACTTTAAAGGAATATAAGATACAAACTCTTAACCATACAAAGTTACAAAGTCACAGGTATTATTTTATTGCTATTAAACTTGAATCAGCTAATTGGATTAAACAAATTGCAGCATATTAAACATAAATCATAAATAATTTCATAAATATCTACGTTTCTCAGGACAACTGACACGCACCAGAGTAAGTCCTACAATACAAAAGCCAATAACGCCACTGTCAGAATTGATTGACATTCCAGAGATAATGTTTACAGACTTCCTGAATTATAATTACTGGTAACAATAACTGTAAGCAATTACACAATAGAAGGAACATGTATTTATTGTGTTTATTTTGTATTTATGTGTTTTGAAATAATTTCATTATTTTTGTGTTTTTGGTTTAGCACACTACACACAATTTATTTCATTATATCCTCTCCAATTGAGGTCAGTTGAAGCACTTGCCTTTGTTTATTTATTCATGGGCTTATATAAGACATGACTATTGTGAAGACAGTTTTCTGTTGATTTACAGAGTGGCATAAAATAATTGTGATAAATAATCGCGATCACAATATTAACTCAAATGATCGTGATCATCATATTCAAGTTCAAGTTCAAGTTCATATTTGCCATAAACATACAGCCCTACTTCAGAATGATAACCACCGTTGATTGCACCGTAGGAAACCCACCCACAGCCACAAACACCACCGATCATAGAACTACACTGTAACCAGGCCGGAATGAATAAACTTCTGCAGTCATAAAACACACCGCAACAGAGAGCCAAAGCACACTCTTCCATTGAACTTTAAGGAAGGGGGCCCACTACCCTGGACCCGACAGATTCCCATTTGACATGTTATAATTCATATTAATCTGTATCTATTGATCTGAGAAACGTGTTCAGGTAAGGCTTCAGGTTCAGGCTTTCCTTTGACAACTGTTATGAAAAGGCTGGACCATTTTTTTACCTAAGTTACATCAGCCAAGTTATTTTTATTAGAACTGGTCTCAAAACTAAGTAAATAACTCACCTATATAAAATAATGACGTTATTTACCCGTGGATGTCACCATATTCACTATCAATAAATCCGTTTTTATATCAGTGATTTGTGCGTATTTTTTGTTTCCCACTTTGCAAACATTATCAAAAAGTAGCATCTAGATGAGCAAACTCTCTGTTCTGGAAAAAACAAGCTCCACCATTTTCCCTGACACATTTTGTGATGCGAAATTCAGATGCAGTTCTTCCGACGATGCAGTTCTTCATGTATAATTACATATCGCATTACGAATCGCCTGATCAGACAAATTGATCTGTATTGGAATGGAGCAGCTATTACACTGTACAATCGATTATTGGTGCAATGAGAACCATTGATAAATATACTGGACATTAGCAGCAAATAACGTGTTTGTATGAAACGACTTTACAATTCTCTCTCTCTCTCAGACTTGTACGTCCCAGGGGATGAAGCTTCCAGGTGCTGCCGGAGGACACTGCAACGCACAACCACACTCAGTCAGTCAGATTATATTCAATCGAGTTATAGTGAATCAGAATGAGATTATATCCAATCAGAATGTATTCAATCAGATTATTAAATCAGAAGCGGATTCGATTAAATTTGAATGTTTTAAATCGTATTATATCCAATCAGATGCTAAGATTACAGCATAATCAGGACAGAATGATCCATGTACCAGGGAGCTGAGGGGGTCCGGGCAGGCCATGCGGACCCTCTCGGGCGTGGCCGGACTGTCCAGTCTGAACGCAGCGCTCAGTCCAGCGTCGGATCTGGACGACGACACAGCGTCTTTGATGGCGAAGAACACCGAGGAGGCCAGAAAGAGGGGGGGCTCCCCCACCGCCTGGGGGGGAGAGGAGGGTAGGAGGGGGGAGAAGGAGGGAGAGGGTATTTGTAGCAAAAACCTTGCATGGTAAAAGCCCTTGGGAGGGTTATTTCACAGTATAAGCCTCTGACAGCGACCTTTCACAGTATAAGCCTCTGACAGCGACCTTTCACAGAAAAAGCCTCTGACAGTGACTCTTTCACGATAAAAGCACGGTACCTTGGAGGCGTAGATGGCCTTGACGTTGGGGGCGTCTCGGAGCAGGGAGACAGTCAGCTGGGTCGGAATGTCGCCAAACGCTGGGATCTTGTACATGCCCGGACCCCGGGTGTAGAGGAAGCCCTGCGGAGAGTAGCGCAACTCCTCCAGGGTGAAGAGACCCAGGCCCTGCATGAAGCCGCCCTCCACCTGGTGAAAAGAGAGGGAATAGAAAGGTAGAACACAGACAGAAGAGAAAATAGGTTTTTCCATCTACACTCTGCTCGTTTTTCAAAAGGATGCGCGGTGGTTCCACCAAGGACACCCAAGAACCAGAACAAGTTTGTGGTGTTCCTCATGTGGTTTTTCATATGGAAGGTTCTTCATTTATTTTGGATGGTGAGAACCACACCCCTCCAAGCTCACGGGGTATTGTAATATGGTTAATAAAGGGACAGGGAAACAAAACATTTAAGGGTAAACACAAATAAATGGTTCTTTGAAGAACCTTGATCTGAAAGGTTTGTTGTGGAACCAATTCTTCTAAAGCAAGAGTTCACAACTTTGTTTTTGGACAATTACTCAGTTTTTGAGGTCCCCAAATTCTGGAGACAAGAGCAATTATTTGTCTTAAGATAGATTTATTTTAATAATATTGGTATCACTTGCTTAGGCATAAATAAATGGGGTGCATTTATATGGCGCTTTTCTAGTCATACCACTCAAAGACCATTACAGTGCATACCTCACATTCACCCATTCACATACATCGATGGCGGTGGCAGCCGTGCAAGGCGCACAACAATGGTAGATAGGGGGTTAAGTGACTTGCTAAGGACACATCAGTACGCTACTGGGATAGCGAACCGGCAATTTTACGATCACTACACGACCCGCTCTACTTCCTGAGCTACTGTCCACAGAGAGAGCGACAAGGAGATACAGAGAGGGCAAGGAACAGAGAGAGACAAAGATGGCGAGAGAGAGAGAGAGAGAGAGAGAGAGAGAGAGCGAGGCAGCTTAGAGAGAGAGACAGAACACGTGGAGATACCAAGGCAGGGAAAACACAAGACGGCATACACTAGGGAGAGAAGCATAACAAGTAACAGAATAACTTCTTACTTACTCCAACTTTTAACGACATTTTGAACTCCAACAGAACCTATTTTGTTTAGTCTGCTCCTTTATCTTTCTGGTGAGTGTTTCATTCGTAAGGATGTGAAGATGTGTTGGTTTGTTCCGGTTCTGACCTGTCCAATGTCAATGGCCGGGTTCAGACTGTGTCCCACATCCATCACGATGGTGCTGTGGAGGTTCTACACACACACACACACACACACACACACACACACACTGCATTTATATGACGCATGATGCACTAAAAACACAGAATAAGGATATAATAGGAAGCATATTTCCCTGAAACAAGTCCTTTATCACCTTGATAGGGAACATGGTTTTAAAGTCTGCATTGCCAAAAATCATTTTTTTTAATGTTTTTGCAATGACAGTGGTTGGCATAGATGAGGCTTTCTGTAGAACCGCCGTGGAAAAGGGATGTTCCCCTTTCTTCGTGGTGCGTTCAAGATCCTTTCTAGGTATGTGATTTCTAATCTTTTCTAGCTATTCTACTTTTTATCCTTATAAACCGTTTCATTTAACTCTTAATATCAGTATTTAATTTGTGTTTGTAAAACAAATCTTGAAAATAAAAGAATGCAAGATTGCACATAAATAGATCTCTGAAATTCAAGAAGGTAACATTACACATGTAAGTGAATCTTTGGCATGCAGTAACATAAACCCATACAAAAAAGAAAGGATCTTTGGGATGCAAGAAGGAAAATCGTACACCAAATAACGTTTTGAAATACAAGAGGATAAACCCTTAAGCCAAACAATAAATTCTGGAATAAGGAATAAATAATAGTTATACACGATAGGAATCTGTGCTTGGGGTAACACAAACGGTAGCTGCAAGGGGGTGTCCAAGCTCAGCAAAAGGGAAGGGCAGTTTAACACATTTATCATACTGTGCCTTACTTTGTCAGTATCCATCTAAGATACATTTTCTGTTTGATCTCATTTTTATCGAAGGAGCGTTCAGGTCATGTAAATCTTCTGTGCCAAATTGCCAGCAGCTTGTTAATCCAGCCATTTTGGGTGGGGTTCATTGCTGTTCATAATAGGGGAGGGGTTCAGGAGACAAAGGCCAGAGATGGCTGTGTCTGCCCTCTTGTCCAGTTCCAACTGTTGAATTGGTTTGATCTTCCAAGATCATTGTCTCACTGTGGGTTTCAGAGGGAGGGGGGCATATTCTCTCTCAAAGTCCAGACATCCTCTTGTTACATATATTGTATGCGTATAATCCCCATCCCTCCCCGGCTCCCAAACATATCACCCAACCCCCAGCATTCTCCGAAGATGACCAAAACAGTGGCATCAAGCACAAACAAATACATGACAGACATACAAAGGCCTCATTTAGATAGACACAAACGGGAAAAGAAAGGAAAAAGAAAGAAAAAAGTGAACGTTTACAATCATCTTTATCGTCATAAAAAACTATTCATTAGATTATGACACTACTGTTCCAAACCATGTTAGAAATAGGTTATGAACGCTCCCAGTCTATTATTTGGGTTAGGTTGTCATAGTAGGTAAGAAAAGGCCTCCAAACTGTTTCAAATTTATTTGCATTCCCCTTCAATGTCAATTTCATATTTTTCAAGCTTCGAGTAAAAAATAATTTCTCTCAGCCATCTTCAATGGTCTGGCTGCACTGATCTCCTCCAATTGAGAAGGATGAGATGTTGAGCTCACAGAGTAGTAAAGGCAACCACATTACACATTTCAGTCAGCCACATTGTGTCCTCAGGCCTCAATCCAAACAGGGCAATAATAGGAATTGGTTTGATTATCATATTATACATTTCACTAGGGGGTTAAAAGACCTTCTTCCAGAAAGTCTGAAGGCTTGAGCATAACCAAAAATGTGCAACCAGGTTAAAGTGGTAAACTTACACCGATCACAGGTGGGATCAGTGTTTGGGTATATCCTTGCCAGTTTCTCCTGATTGAGATGAAGACGATGAACTATTTTAAATTGCATTAGACCGTGTGTAGCACAAGGAGAGGAGAGGAGAGGGTTCAGGCACCAGATTGTATGGGGCAGGTTCTTCAGGGAAGCCTAATTCAAAGGACAGAGGGCCGTGGTCAGAAATCACTATGTTATGATAGGTAAGAAGACTAGAAGAAGGTATAAGTTTTGCATCTAAAATAAAGTAGCCAATTCTAGAGAAAGAAAAAGCCCAACCTGTAGGAAAATGTGCACGCCATGACGCCACCATTCCATATTGTTCAATGAAATTATTAATAGCTGCGGCCATTTTAGTTCGGGGGTGCAGATCGGAATAAAGACTTATTGAGTTTTGGGCAAAGAAATAGTTGAAGTCACCCCCAATAACTAGGTGATGATTATTAATATCGGGGATATAGGAAACAAAAGGAATTAATAAAAGCACAGTCACTGGCAAGGACAACCACTTATCGAAAAGCTGGCTTGTGACAATAACAAATATACAATTTGGGTCTGCAATTATTTTGTCACTTTAAAAATAAATACCTTGGTGTATAAGAACAGCTGTGCCCCTAACCTTAGAATCCATGGAATAAAAAACTTTCCATACTCAGCTCCTCTAAAGTCTTGAAACATCTGCCCTACATAAGTGTGTCCCTTGAAGGAAGGCCACTCCTATCCCCAGTTGATCTACTGTAGAGAAGCCAGGAATTTGTTCCTCTTCACAGGGTGATTTAAAGACTCCACTTTCCGATAACATTTACATTTACATTTAGTCATTTAGCAGACGCTTTTATCCAAAGTGACTTACAAGGGGGAATAACATTCAAGCTACATTGCGACAGAGACATTAGTGTAACAATAAATACTGCTAGGTGGTGCTAAGTAATTGTAGGTTAGGACAGGAGGTACTCACTGAAGAGCTGGGTCTTCAAGTGCTTCTTAAAGACAGAGAGGGAGGTCCCTGCTCTGGTCATTTCTGGCAGCTCGTTCCACCAACGTGGAACTACAAATGAGAATAGCCTGGATTGCCGTGGCTGTATGGCCGGCAGAGCCAGGCGACGCTCATTTGACGAGCGATAAATAACCTCTCTAACGCTATTCCTAACCATACTCAATGAATAGAAAGATCAAGAGGACCACCCCCCCCCATCCGCACTTATTCAAATTAAGTGCGTCAAAACCCCAAAAAACTTGTGTAAAAGAGGTGCATTGTGGTATACAAAAAAATGAATGAAATGAAAATACAAAAAATGAACCGCAGTTAAGCAAGGTGTAGAAGGGAGTATTTCACTCCTACGTCCTGGTAATGCTGCATATGAACCACCATAGGCCGCAGAGGACCTGCTGGTAGCAGCAGTCTCAGGGTCCGGTGAGCCTAGTCCACCACGGGCGACGAGTAAAGCTCTCTTCCCTGAAAACCTCGCTCGGTCAGGAGCTTTTCCATGCAGGCGTGGTGGTGGTTTCCTTCTATTCTCCTGTAGTCCAGTCACCCTAATTGTTGCTCCTACTCAAGAAGTTTTCTAGAATACCCAACTTGTTATGTAGTTTGGTGTTCTCTGCCTGCAGAGCGGTATGAGTTGCCCGTCCACCTCCATCAGAGATTTCAATGTCCGCGACTTTTTTCGACACGTGCAGGGACAGTAACTTGGAGGGTTGATACAGAAGGACGTAACCCTGCTAGTATTTCATCCTCCATTCCCGCCATGTCCGCTTTGATACCCTCTCTCAGCTCCTTCAATACCTGTGTCAGTATCTGAAATACCATGTCACAGACCCACTAGAACCAGAAGAACCACAAGATTCTGAAGAACCAGAAGGAAATGTTGGAATACCACCACTCTGCCATGACCCAGAAGTCCTCGGCTTAAAAATAATTTTGATTAAAATATGCAATACATGCAATATTGAAAGTGATGAGATACCCAATTTCACTTGGACCTAGTCATTGTAATTGACTGAATTACTTGTGATTTTGGAAATGTAAATAATTTAATAGACGGACCTTGTGGCTTCCAGTCAGACAGTCTATCTCCACCTCGGAACAGGCCACTCCGTAGCTGAAGTAGTTGAAGGGTCTTCCGGAGTTGGTCTCAAAGTTGTATCCCAGATCAGGAGTTCTGCACGGGAACCAGAGGGAAATACTGAAATACCATGTCACAGACCCACAAGAACCAGAAGAACCAAAAGATTCTGAAGAACCAGAAGGAAATGTTGAAATACCAGGTCACAGAACCAGGAGAACCAGAAGAACCACAGAACAGAACAACAACAATGAAATGCTGCTCACTTTCTAGCCCTTCCTGCACCTGTTTGAAATCTATCTATCTATCTATCTATCTATCTATCTACCTATCTATCTATCTATCTATCTATCTATCTATCTATCTATCTATCTATCTATCTATCTATCTATCTATCTGTAAGTATGTGAAGCTTGGACTGCAAGACTGGACTGTGATTAAAGGAAAATATCTGTACTTTTGAACATAAACCATACTTTTGGACAATTGGGAGTAAAGCGAAGTGATTGCCATCACATTCTTTTCAACTGATTGAGTGTTAATAGAATAGCTTCGTCCGGCTTCCACACACAGGACTGCCATACGTGGTACAAAGGGGAAATCAAGACCACGTTCTTCAGCAACCACGATTGACCCTCAAAATACCAGCTATACCAGGCTTTGTTAACGACCATTGCTTCTGCTGACTGTAGTCATTCATAACTGCACTAGAGTAATATAAATGTTTGCGTAATCCTACTTGTAGAATCCATTGGCGGAGAGATTGACCCTGTCGTAGTAGGCGTTTTTTACCTGGAGGACAAGGAAAGACGGTATATTTAGATTAGAAATGCTGACATTACTGTAGTAAAACATTTTTAAATTCAATTCTGGAAATGTATCAATCTTGGTATTGTCTGTTGTGTGTGTGTGCGCACGCGCGTGTGTGTGTGTGCGTGTGTGCGTGTGTGTGTTGTAGAGCCAGTACTTTCCCACCAGGCATTTCAACAACAACAAGGGTCTAGAAGGATCTTCACAGTCTGTTCTCCCAGAACTTGGATGTCGATAAACGGAAGCAGTTTGGAAGTTGTCTGGAAGTTTTTTGGAAGTGCTCAGAGGATAGATGATGTCACAACTCACCCAATCTTCCCACGATCCTTTTGGGTTTTTGGTCTTATAGGGCTCCAGACGCTTCTGGAGGATCTCGCAGGCGTTCTGCAGCATGTGAGATATTGTTATACAGTGTTATTAATTATTTGTTATATTATTATTTACAGTTCTGGTGTGTGTGTGTGCATATGAGTGTGTGTGTGTGTGTGTGTGTGTGTGTGTGTGTGTGTGTGTATGTGTGTGTGTACCTGCACGGCGGCTCCATTCAGGTCAGAAGATGCTGAAGCAGCAGTCGGGCTGGTGTTTGGTACCGTGTTGGTGCTGGTCTCTGAGATGTGGATCTTACTACAGGACACGCCCAGAACCCTGCTGGCTACCTGGGCACATTACACACAGTACACATAGTACACACAACACACACAGTACCCACAACACACATAGTACACACAATACATATAGTACACACAGTACACGCTCAGTACCTGGATCATCTTGGTGTGCAGCCCCTGTCCCATCTCTGTCCCACCATGGGTCAGAAGAACAGAACCATCTGTGTAGATGTGGACCAGAGCTCCTGCCTGGAGCACACACCAGACGTAATTAAACCAGTGGTGCAAACCAGTGGTAATTTAACCCAGCAGTTTAAACCAGTAGCAGTTTAAACCTGTGGCAGTCAAAATCAGCAATTAGGGTTAGTTTAAACCAGTAGTAGGCAGTAGTTCAAACCAGTAGCAGTCTTAAACAAGTAGTACTTTAAACCAGTAGTGAGGGTAGTTACGTAGAAAGGGTTAGAGTATACGCGTAGTTAGGGTCAGTGTAAACCATGGTTACTTGGTTGAGGAAGGTTGCTGTAAAACCGATTCCAAACTTGGTGGGGATGATGGCCAGACCTTGTTTGGTCCAACGGTTCTGTCTGAACCAAAACACACACACACACACAACGTCAGAACTGAGGTTCTAGATGAGATTCTGGCATCGTGTGTGTTCTATTTGGGGTTCTAGATGTCGCTCCGGTTGTGGTTCTAGTTCTGTCGGACCTGTTGTAGCTCTGGATGGCGGCTCTGCGTTGGTGGTAGTTGGACCTGGACAGACATTCCTCCCAGCAGCGCTCCAGTGTCAGCTGGTCCAGAACCTGGTTGAAGGGAGTCAGCTCACCCTGAACGTACAGGTTGATACGACGCACCTGCACACACACATGCACACACCCATACACACGGCCAACACACACACACACACACACACACACACACACACACACACACGGTCAAAAACCTCAAATCCTGCCTCTTAATCAAACCATTCTTATTGAGTTATAATAAAGAAGCATTGAAGATCTTCAACGTAGAACATCTTTTGTTTGTTTCTGAAGGACAGTAAACTGCCTGTACATGTACAGTGCTGAATGTGTACTTGTACCTCCTCTGCTGGCTTGCCCAGACTCTGCGCCACATCGCTCATCCAGCTCTCGGCGACCATCATGCCTTGCGGTCCTCCGAACCCCCTGAAGGCTGTGTTGGACGGCAGGTTGGTCCTGCAGACGAAGCCGCAGCCTCGGATGTTGGGGATGCTGTAGGAGTTTTCCATGTGGAACAGAGCGCGCTCCATGACCTGGGAGACAGAGAAGATCGTTTAGTACTCTCTGAACTGTCTCTTGTGGTCCAAGTTGTGTTCCAAAATGAAGTTCACCAAAAGCCAAGAACTCCTGAAGTACCAGGATGTGTTCTCACTCCACCCTGAATACAGAGGATGCATCAGTTGGCGGCCCTGGGTAACTGAACTGAACGGGGGCTATTCATAAAACATTCCTAATACCTGAAAGTGGGGGGACAAAAAATCCGGGTGTCCCCCCTATTCCGGCACCTCTGCGGAGAAGTGGTTTCCCGTAGCAACGGTCATTACTAACAGATCAGCGGCTGACTCACGGACAGAGAAAGGTCCAAGGAGTTTCCAGCGTTGCTGTAATAAGTCAAGTCCAGAGCCAAGATCTTCCCCGAGTCCATGTAGCCCACCTGGAGGAGGGGGAGAAGAGTGTTTTTATGGTCCAAGTAGAAGACTTCTCCTCCTCTCCTCCTCCTCTCCTCCTCCTCTCCTCCTCCTCTCTCACCTTATATTTTCCATAGAACGGGTGTCTTCCTCCGGAAACCAGCATGTCCTCATCTCTGTCCAACATACACCTGACCGGTTGTTTCAACCTGGAAAACAGTGCAGTGTGTTAGTAATATTTGTGTAGTATTAGTGTACAATTTGTGTCGTATCTCTGCAGTGTGTAGTACTTGTTAGCAGCAATGGCCACCACGGTGGACAGCAGTGTACTGCGACTCTCCTTCCCTCCGAAGCCTCCACCCATCCTCTTCACCCGGACCACCACTCGGCTGGAGGGGACTCCTAGGCACATGGCCACCAGGGACTGGGGAAGGGACATATTATGGGATGTCATGGCATTATGGTATATCCTGCAGTGACCAAATGAGACCTACTAAGTAGCCATAGTTCTACGTAATTATAATCCCTTGTTCCCTAACTAGGAGGTACCGCTGGCCCCTAACTAGAGGTATCATTGGTCCCTAACTAGCAAGTATCCTTGCTTCCTTGCTTCCTTCCTAATGAGGAAGAATCCCTGGTCCCCAATGCTAACCTCCTGAACTAGAAAGTATCCTGGCTCTCTAACTTGGAAGAATCCTTTGTCCCTTACCCTAAACTCCCTAACTATGAAGTATCCACGCTCCCTAACTAGGAAGTATCCCAGCTGCCTAACAGACCCACAGTGTGTATAGTGTGTGTATAATGTGAATTAGTACTTGTGTTTTGGCAGCGGACTGTGTGGAGACGAACAGCTCTATCTCTCCGTCTTCTCCTCTGGGAACTGCCACCGTCACGTTGGTTTCCAGGTAGAAATGTTCCTGACCCCCGATGTGGATCTCACCTGAGGACACAGGGAATAGAACCCCCAACCCACTGAGCTACACAGGGAATGTAACCCCCAACCCACCGAGCTACACAGGGAATAGAACCCCCAACCCACTGAGCTACACACACACACACACACACACACACACACACACACACACACACACACACACACGCAAACACACACACACACACACACACACACACACAAACACCTACCTTCTAGGATGTGGTCAGCCTGTCTAAATCCAGCCTCCAGGTCTCCTCTCTGGATCGTTCTGATTGGCTGAAAAAAGGACTGTGCCGCTATGGCGTCCTGTCAATCAAAGACAGAACGTAAATATATAAACTGAATATTATTGATACAGGTACTCCTCACTTAACGACCCACCTGAACGACCGTTCAGACTAAGGACCAGCTCTCTGACCAGTCTGTATTGTACACTGTGTACAATGATGCGACGTGGGCGCGGCGTCTCAGCATCAAGCATCTCATTGCGCATCACCCTTTACACACTGTATACAATATATATACTATAATCACTATATATACTATATACACTATATACACGATACACATCTCATTTCATCACCGTTCTCAGTGTCGTTCCCGCAGTCTGTCAGTATTCACTACACTCGCGTTTGCAATGGCCACGCCCCCTCACCGTGAAATAACACAGGTCCTCGCTTCTCGACCAATTCACTTAAGTAGGGAGTACTTGTATTGATATTTATTACATGGCTCTGTGGAGTACTACATTCTGATTGGTCAATCGTGGCAATGGTTCCTTGTCCCTCGTATCACTCCGCTGACATGCTAATGCTAACATTAGCTAGTGGCGCCATCTGGTGACCGTGCATAGAAGCTACAATGGAAGACTTGAGATGAATGAGCACATCGCTATCAAGATCCCCAAAGTCTAAAGTCCCATTTGGCAACTCATTCACATCCACAATCGTAATGTAAATGTCCAAATTAATATTATTAACAGTAAATAGGTTTGTCTGGTTAGGGTTAATACTTTTTTTTTGCAGTGGAACAGTTTGCTTTGTTTCTCGGAGGAAGCTGTTAAACTACAGACACTAGTTATAAAATCATTTCAGATCAATATTCAGAGCATTATTGTGTTTAGTAAGTAGTGTGTAATAAACACGATAACATCCGGCCAGACGCTCATGATCACTAAATAACCCCCTTCAGAGTGACAAGACCCGTCACCCTGTCGGGGATTATCATCTGTTTGTTATTATCCCTTAGTCCTACAACAATACGATTCCATATAAACACACCAACCTGTATGGTGATGATGACAGGGTGAATCTCTTGGTATTTCACCCTCACCGCCTTTGCCGCTCGCTGAGCATGAAGCTGCGAGTCTGCGACCACAGCTCCGATGATGTGGCCCACGCACGTCACCTGCAACAGATATATTGACAAATATATACAATACATACACACACATCATGCACATAACAGGACAATTTTGAGGGCGATATTTGGGGTAACATTTGCTGGCCATGGCCCATGAATAGGAACAACAGGGTGCAGAGGATTGTGGGTAATTTTTTAAACTGTCAACTTCTTCTTCAACTTCTCCAGCTACACATCATATCCACACACACACACACACACACACACACACACACACACACACACACACACACACACACACTGACCCTGTCCTCAGCAAGCACAGTTTCGTCCAGCAGGATTGGTCCCGTCCTGTTGGATCCTGGGATATCTTTGGCCAAAACACACGTTACCACACCGGGCATCTTCTCTGCTTCAGACACGTCTATAGAGCTGCACGCACGCACGCACGCACGCACGCACGCACGCACGCACGCACGCACGCACGCACGCACGCACGCACGCACGCACGCACACACACACACACACACACACACACACACACACACACACACACAAACAAATGATCCCATTAGAATTCATATAGACAGTATAATATGTAAGGTATAATGTGCAGCCTCCCAGTCATTATCTCAAATTATTCCCCAGCGGTGTGAAATACTGGCTTCTGATTGGTCAATGGCGGCAATGGCTTCTGGTTCCTTGTATCGCTCCGCTTACATGCTAACGCTAACGCTAGCTAATGGCGCCATCTGGTGACGATACATAGAAACAATAATGGAAGACTTTAATCCAATCATAAAATGTCTGGGTTATTTTCGGCTGCACAGTATCCCACTGTCTACTTGCTGCTGAATAAGTAATTAATACATTGAGACAAAATAATAATTGGGTCCCCAGAATGGAATAATAATTAGAATTACTAGAATAATAATTCTATAGTATAATATGTCTAGTTTAAGGGAAGAGTAGTAGTAGTAGTACCATGCAGTGGTAGTAGTACCACGCAGTAGTTGTAGTACCATGCTGTAGTAGTACCATGTATTAGTTGTACAATGCAGAAGTAGCACCATGTAGTAGTAGTACTATGTAGTAGTAGTATCATGCAGTAGTAGTCGTATCACCATGCAGTAGTAGTACCATGCATTAGTAGTCGTACCATGCAGTAGTAGTACCATGCAGTAGTACAATGCAGTAGAAGGAGTACCATGTATTAGTAGTGCCATGCAGTAGTTGCAGTAGTACAATGTAGCTATGAATACTTACAGTATTTGAGCGTGGGCCTTGGTGCTCGTGACCAGCGCGAGGTGAAGCTCGTTCTTGTACATGGGGATGTCATCACAGTAGACGGCCTCCCCTGTGGCCTGCTTCAGGGCGGAGAGGTGCATCATGGGACGTCCCACCACATCCTCCTGCCTCTGTCCCTTGGGTACGGCCTGGAGAAAAAATGGAAATATATAATAATAATAATGATAATGATACCGGTACTCCTCACTTACCGACCTACCCGTTTAATGACCGTTCAGACTTAGGACCAGCTCTCCGATCAGTCTGTATTGTGCGCTGGTACAATATTGCGGCGTCTCAGCGTCAAGCTCATTGCGCATCATTATTAATTACAAAAACGTTTTTAAATTAAAAAAAACATTTCATTGTATTTTTTTCTTTAAAACCTTCAAAGATGGATCATCACTGATAGATAGGAACTTATGTTAGGGCGTACTACATCCAAGCGACTTGCACCTGTACATTTTTGAACTTGAGGTGATAATCAAAATGGATCGGACAGGCGGGACAGTCCCCCTGTCTGATAACTCAGTCAGACGCAGGATTGATGAGATGGCAGAGAATGTGTCAGAACAGCTGATAACGAGTGTACGAGAGAGTCATTTTTATGGAAAAGGGAGACGTGGGCCAGGCGAGTTGACCTGTCAAACTTTGACTCGTTTGAGAATCTGTCGTATTTTTTGACGGAGGACGGCTTCCCGCCACCGTGATCAATCATGTCAAAGAGCACCTGCACGGTTTGGGGACCAAGCTGCGCGAACACTTCCCCATCCCAGATGTGCAGTGCAGCTGGATGGAAAACCCCTTGGCCAGCCACAGTGACGAGACCCTCGCAGGCCTGAGCGCAGAAGAGAAGGACGATCTCGCGGAGCTCTCCTGCGACAGCGCATTGAAACCGGCTTTCTCACAGAAGTACCTGACTAACTTTTGGCTTCATGGTGCTTCTGAGTATCCCGCTCTGTCCAACAGAGCTGTGCCATTTCTGCTGCCTTTCCCGACGACGTATCTCTGTGAAACTGGCTTTTTCGACGCTTGTGGCATTAAAGACAAAATACAGGAATAAACTGAATGTTGATCCAGATCTTTGCCTGAGACGGTCGTCCCTTAAGACAGACATCAAGCATTTAGTGTCTGCCATACAACATCAGCCTTCTCATGAGGGAAGTTAATATTAATGTGCTCCTGTTATTGTTAGTTTTACGTTACAAACGTTATGCAAAAGTTCCATAGATATAAGGTTATTTTTTAACCCACCACTTTATTTGTTTTACCATACTACTGCACTGTATGTATGATAATGCATATGATTGTTACAATATGTGACCGACCGCAGACTTTAGGTACATTTGATGGCTTTTGACGTTTTTTTTTTGCATCATTTGAAAGTGAAGAATCTTCAACAAAGCTTCAAAACAAGTTGTCACTTGTTCAAATCAAGCAAATATTTTTAAAGCTATGATTTGGTAATGACAAGGGTGTGGCAAACTGTGTTTCTGAGATAATCACCTTCAACGTTTTTCCCCACACTTGGCTTCGTTCAGCCAACTCCCAGAATGCAAATGGGATGATAGACCAACAAAGCTGCATGGCTACTTGTCAAATAGCCACTTGACACCCTGCTGATTTGTGGATTCATTGTGAATTGGGAATCTCTGCATTGTTCTTGTGTTTTGAGGGAATGTTGAACAGCGTCATCGACACACAACATCTTTTGTTTTTAAAAAGGCTTTTATTTAACAGTACGATTATTTAGGAGTTTAAAAGTGCGGACAACACAACATAATGTAGAGTCTATCAATAATATGAGTCTCTGTATATCAGCCTCGGTTTGTCAGTTAATAGGTTAATGTGCGTATGCCAAATATCTTCAAAGTTCTTGGTGTTATTATGTGGGCTAACCCCACCCTACCCCAGCTACACTCTGAGAGCCTGTTTGGGGCCTTTTCATTTTCTTTTCGCCCCTGGCTGCATTTGCAGGTAAACTTGAGAACTTGTCTGTTGCAACTTGTTCATAATTTGCATCACCAACCTCAACGTACTTCATCACGTCATCAACTTCTTCCGTTGTAACAACAACAACAACTATCGTCGGTCCCCTCGTCGGTGGTTCTTGAAAATATTCGGTTTCATCGTCACATTCAGGTTGAAATCCGCTGTTTAAAATGTTCTCCAAGTCCGGGATTACGCCGGTAACAGTTTCAGCATCGCTGTCGTTCTCTGTGTCGCTGTCGGAGAACTGACTATCGTCGCGGAAAATGAAGTCCAGTGCGCGCTGCTTACGCTGACTTGGATCTATCGCACTGGTCAGATTAAGTTCTGCGATATGATTTAGATCCGCCACCCGCTTCTCGTAATCCATAACAACACGGAGATTTGTGGAAAGGAGTTTCGACAAAGAAGTGAAACCGAAGGATCCTCGTCTTGTTTACAAAGTGACGTCAGCATTACTTCTTTGTAGTACGATTTAAAGGTTGAACTCTGACAAAACAGTTTCACATTGTGACTTCACATCACATGGAATATGGAGGAATGATCTTCACCTGGCCGGTCGCTTTAAAGGAAACGGCGTTATTCAGCGCTATTCAGCATCTCCGTAAGTAAACTCTGTTTCCCCATGTAATCTAAAGGCAATATTTAACTTCACGGTTAAAATTTTTTCTGCTATTTATAAATCAAACTCGGCTTTGAAAATACGTTTAGATAAAAAAACCCACAAAGGAACATGAATCTACAGTATATACACTATACTGTATATACTGTACACTATATTCACTATATATACGTATATATACCATATATACTATATACACTGTATATACACTGTATACACCTCATCACAGTTCTCAGTCTCAGTATCGTTCCCGCAGTCTGTCAGTATTCACTACACTAGCGTTCGCAATGGCCACGCCCCCTTACCGTGAAATAACACAGGTCCTCACTTATCGACCAATTCGCTCAACGACCTGGTTGTAGGAACAGAACTCGGTCGTTAAGTGAGGAGTACCTGTAACGATAATGATAATGTAATGATAGTAATGCTACTACTACCACTACTACTACTTCTACTACTACTAATAATAATATCAGCAGTAATTAAAAAATATATATATATATATATTACAAATAATTACAAATAAAATAAATAAAGTGAAATAAAGCAAAGTAAAGCAAAAGTTTAATAAAGTAATAATGACCTGGTAGAGTTGAATGCTACTTGGTGTTTCGTGGTGATAGAGCTCCGTAGCAGAGAGACAATCAGGACGTAACTTCTCCACAGAATCCACCCCCTAAGGGAGAGGGAGAGGGAGAGTTCAGTCACAAAGTCACCCCTTCCCCTCTCCTCTGTGGTTGGTTGAGAAACAGGAAGTGGATGGCGGCACCTCCTCCTCCTGCAGTCTCCTCAGGACAGTCAAGTAGAACTTGTAAAATAGACTCAGGGTCAAAGTTCGTCGGTAGGTCACCATACCGCCGGGCGCTGAGGGGTCAAGGGTCATCTCCTCGGCCAATGAGGAGCAGGCCTGCTGGAGGAGCTCCTCCCCCCAACGACTGGAAAAGAGTTAAATCAGATGGATAGATAGACAGATGGATAGATGGATCGATGGATAGATGGACAGATGGATAGATGGGTAGATGTACACTATATTTACTATATATATATATATATGTATATATATACTATGCATATATACTATATACACTATATACACTGTATATACACTGGTATACCAGTGGTACACAGATAGATGGATAGATGGATAGATAGATGGATAGATAGATAGATAGATAGATAGATAGATAGATAGATAGATAGATAGATAGATAGATAGATAGATAGATAGATAGATAGATAGATAGATAGATAGCTCTTTACCGTCCAATCAGTTTTCTAGCTGTTTGATTGGCCAGGACCGTCATTGGAGCCATCCCACCATAGCTGAGCTTCATGTCCTTGACCACTGTTGTCCCAGTGACGAAGGTGACGCTCATCGCCGTGGTGACGATGCTGATGTCGTCCTCCCGCCGAGGAGCCTGCTTGAAGGCTGAGAAATGTTGACCCTGAAGGAGGTAAAAACATTTTCTTTTTTTTCTGAATGATAGCGCAAATAATAATAATAATAATAACAACAATAATAGATTTATTTATAGAGCACCTTTAAAAACTGAGTTTACAAAGTGCTTTAACAGATGAAATAAAAGCAGCATAAAAGAGTTTTCAGACCATTAATTTAGAAGGCAAAAGAACATTAATAAACAGGAATTAAATTAATTCATGAAATTGTAAAAGCAGATAAAGAGACAATAAAAATAAATCAATACATACAATATGATCATACGTAATAGAAATAAAAGGAAAATATATTAATTCATAAATAAGTAAAAATAAATAGAAAAGGAGAGGGGGCGACATTACATAAAAGTAGATCTATAAAAATGGGTTTTGAGAAAGTGGCTTAAAGTCAAGGGGCCCTGACAGAAAAGGCACGGTCACCTTTAATTGTATGTCTAAACTTTGGAACAGCCGGGAGGGTCTGAGGCTGGGCACCGGCTCATATGGGGTAAACAAATCTGTTATGTAGCTTGAAGTCAGACCCAGACGTGCTTTAAAAGTGATCCAGGTCGTTGTGTGATAGTATTGGTTTGATTCTTGTAAATTAAACTTTTACCAAATCATATCAGAAGTAAAGCAAACACATCTTTCTTGTCAACAAAAGCTTTTTAGAGAAAATATAGCGTCCAGTTTGTTTAATACTGTCGCAATGGCGGATTCAACCGTTCCGAATCATTGGCAGCCATCTTGGTAAGGTGCGTCAAAGACTCTCCCGTGCCTCGTCATTGTATGAAACCCGCCCCATATTAGATAAATGGTTGTAATTGGCCCGACCCTGGCAAGGTTGGGTGGAAATCCCGTCTTGTTTCCAGGCTATCTTTAACTAGACATAATACAGTAGTTGTGAAATAATTTAAAATCAATATTTTGTCTCAATGTGTTATTTTTAAGTATCCACTTAATAAGCAGGATAATGTGTAGCCATGACTGGATGACTGTACATTATCCATGACATATCGTGTGATATATGTGATGGCTTTGGTGATGATAATGATGATGATGATGATGATGATGATGATGATACTGTTTAATATTTCAAAACTGACCTGGGTGCTGTATGGAATTAGCACATTGAGCAGAATCTCTCCTGGTTGCACGGCTGTCTTCCTATATGACAGGAAGAAACTGCTGTCCATCTGGACCACACGACGACCCTCTGGGAGAGAGAGAGACAGTTAGAGAGAGAGAGAGAGACAGGCAGAGAGAGAGAGAGAGAGACAGATTGAATTAGGTAAATTTTTCTTCAGCTCAACAACTTGAAACCACGGACGGACAGACAGACAGACAGACAGACAGACAGACAGACAGACAGACAGACAGACGGATGGACAGATAGATGGACAGACAGACAGACAGACAGGCAGCGAGGCAGACAGAAAGATATACAAACAGGCAGGCACACATGCAGGCGGCCAGGCAGATAGGTAGACAGACAGGTACCTGTGCTGATGAGGGTCAATTTGCTTCCTGCCGCCATTAGAACAGGGTTCAGGTCAGAGATTGGACTGGCTGTCATGATGTTCCCACCAATGGCCTCAAACACAAAACATATTTTACTACATTATGATTACGACATACAACATCGTTACTACATTAATATTACTACATACAACATTATTACAACATTATCATAACTACATGCAACATCACTACCACATTATCTTTACTTTATACTACATCATTACTACATTATTACTACTACAAACAACATTACTACATTATTATTACTGCATACAACATTATTAATACATTATTATCACTACATACAACATTATTTTGAATAATTATTATTACATTATTATTACTGCATGTAACTTTATTACTACAGTATCATCACTAAAATATATCACTGCCACATTAAACAATACTTTACTACATCACTATAACACACCACTACATTACTGCCTTACTACATTACTATATTATATTGACACATTACTGTACTGTCTTAATTCATTACCATATTACATCACAGCATCAGTGTACTATATTTTTTCATTTGTATCACATCACTACATTGATGTACTGTGCGGTATTGATACATTACTACATTACATCACTGGTACATTAAACATTATTGAATTACTGTATTACTACATTGCATCACAACATTATTGTACTGTATTACTATATTACATCACAGCATTAATGTACTTTTTTGATACATTACCATATCAGATCATTACATTACTGGACTGTATTACTACAATACTATAACACATCACTCATAAATGAAGTAGTACTATACTGTATTAATACATTATTTCTGTATTACTGCCTTACTGTATTACTATTCACCGGATTACATCACTACATTATTGTACTGAATTGCTACATTACTATAACACAATATAGCAATTAACAATATAGAAGTTATTTCTATGATAATGTCAGAATTGTGAGAATGTGTACAAGTGTGTTATTGTGTGTATATCTATATGTGTGTGTGTGTGTGTACTCACTGCTACGTTGCGTATTTGCAGTCCAGCGAACCAGCGCAGTTGTTCCAGTACAGCCTTGAATACCTGCGTCTGATCGGGCGTCAGGGCGTCCACGGTTGCCTTTAGCTCCGCCCCCACACAGGTGAGCGAACAGGCAGCTCCGAACAGAACACCTGTAAGAAATAACACCCAGATGAAGAGTACCTGGAAGTATTTTTCAGACTACTAGAAAGACAGACAGACAAATTCATTTTTCCTTGACTTTTTTCAAATTATATTTATTATTATTATTCTATTTATTATAAGATCTGAAGTGAAATGAGGATCCAGACAGTCATTATTGGACATTATTGGTACTAATAATGGTTAACAGTTTAACCATGAGTCATTTTTCTGCTGGGGACCCCCTGGAACCTCTCAAAGGATCCGTGGGTGGGATGGTCCCCAAACCTCTTTTCCTGTGTTTCATGGCTCAGGAAGGGTTGAAAGTGATTAAGTTAAACCTTAACTGAAAAAACACAACCATGTATGTGTGTATCATACCCTCCTCAGTGTGTTCTACAGCGTGCAGTTCGGGGATGAACGCCGGAGCCAATATGACCGGATAGAGCATGTTTTTAAATTTCACCTCAATACCTGGTGGATGGAGAGATAGATCAGCATATACAGTATATAGGTATAATGAAAGAAATAGATAGAATTGTGGATGGATGGAGATAGAACATATCTAGATGGATGATAGATTGATAGATGGATGGATGATGGATGAGTGGATAGAACAACATATATAGATAGAGGGATGGATGGATGGATAGAACAATATATATATAGAGGTATGATGGATGGATGGATGATAGATGGATGAATGGATAGAACAACATACAGTATATAGATAGAGGGATGGATGGATGGATAGATAGAACAATATATATATATAATGCTCGCACGGCCGCTTACAACAACGGTCTTGTATCCGGAAATATGGACAATTACAAAGCGGCGTCATACAATCTGCGGAGGGCGGTGAAGGACGCTAAACGGACGTACAGAGAGACTATGGAGCTACAGATGGAGCAACGGGACACCAGACGTTTGTGGCAGGGGCAGCGGAATATAACAAACTACAAGAGCAGCTCCTCCCCAGCCACGAGTATCGACGCCCCCCTCGCCAACGAACTGAACTCCTTTTATGCGCTGTTTGAGTCTGGCAACAGCACTGCTAGCTCGCCAGATAATTGGAGTTACACCGCTGGGGATGAGCGCGCACTCTCAGTGTCTGAGAATGACGTCAAGAGGGCTCTGATGCGGGTGAACACCAGAAAAGCTGCGGGCCCAGACGGCATATCTCGGCGAGTACTGAAGACCTGTGCTAACCAGCTAGCCCCGGTGCTCACTACAATATTCAACATCTCCCTGGCTGAATCAGTGGTCCCGTCCTGTTTCAAGAGGTCCACCGTCGTTCCTGTCCCGAAGATCGCCTCTCCTGCCTGCCTGAATGACTACCTTCCGGTGGCCCTCACCTCGGTGTTCTTGAAGTGTTTCGGAGGCTGATTAAGGATAATATCTGCACCTGCCTCCCCCACACCTTGGACCCATTGCAGTTTGCGTACCAGCAGAACAGATACACACCACGCTCACGCACCTAGATGGCCGGAAGGGGGCCTATGTGAGATTGTGTTCATCGATTATAGTTCAGCTTTCAATACCAGACTGGCTGTCAAGCTGAAGGAGCTCGGACTGAATACTCCGTTGTGTGCCTGGATCCTGGACTTCCTCTCAGCCCGGCCCCAGGTGATCAGGGCTGGGAAGCACATGTCCAGCTCCCTCACTCTGAACACAGGATCCCCCCAGGGCTGCGTCCTCAGCCCCCGACTGTACTCCCTGTACACACATGACTATGTGGCTAGGTACAGCTCCAACACCATCATCAAGTTTGCTGACGACGCCGCTGTCGTGGGTCTGATCACCGACGGCGATGAGAAAGCCTACCGCGAGGAGGGGACTGACCTGTCACTCTGGTGCGAGGACAACAGCCTCCAACTGAACGTCAGCAAAACTAAGGAGCTGATTGTGGACTTTAGGCGTGGATTACAACCGAGGATGCACAGCTTCAAGTACCTGGGAGTCCACATTACAGGATTTAACATGGACTTTACAAACGGAGTAGGTGAGAAGGGCGAGGCAGCTTCTTTACCACCTCAGGCAGCTGAGGAAATTCCGGGTCTCGGTGAGGATCCTCAAGTCCTTCTACTGTGGAGCAGTGGAGAGCATCCTGACAGGCAACATCACTGCCTGGTTTGGGAACTGTACTGCTCAGGACAGGCTGGCCCTGCAGAGGTCGGTGCGTTCAGCTGAACGTACTGGAACTACCCTCCCCTCCCTGCAGGACTTATACACCAGGAGTGTAGTAGCAGAGCCCGCAGGATCATGAAGGATCCTCACCATCCCAACAAGGGACTATTCCAGCTGCTACGGTCAGGCAAGCGCCTCCGCAGTCACACAGCGAGAACAGAGAGACTGAGACAGAGTTTTTTCCCACAAGCCATAAGAACTGTCAATGCTGACCTCACCAGGGGTCCTCACTGAGCCACACACATAGGCTCCACTACCTAACTGTACTGTATGTAGCATACTGTACCGCATACTGTGTCACTGTTCTAGGTTGTTTGGTGTTACCGTATTGCTGCACCGTACTGTTGTATACTGTGCTGTATATCTCACACACACTACCTCACTTTATTCACATGCCACTTTTATATCTGTATATACAAAAATAGCCTATCCCATATACATAAGTCTATCCCATATAAATAAGCCTATTCCCTTTATCTATTTTGTACCCCCACCCTGCATTACCCTTGAGTTCTTATTTTATTTTATTTTATTTTATTTTATTCTATATATTTTATTTGATTCTATAGTATTCGACTTACTGCATTACGTTTTAAGAATCAGTTAGTTAGTCAAGTAGAAATTCTTAGGTAGCTACTGTGTTCAGTCTAGAGCATATTGTGTGTAATCACCGGATGCATTAAATATTGAATCTATATAGATGGATGATGGGTGGATGGATGGATGGATGGATGGGTGTGTGGATTGATGGATGGATGGGTGGATGGATCGGTGGATGGATGGATGGATGGATGGATGGATGGATGGATGGAACTCACCCACTTCGGTGTTGCCCACCACCAGCTTGGCATCCTGGTGCTGGCTCTTCAGCAGAAGCAGCTCGTCCAGTGTGGACGGCTGCAGCCAGAGCACCCGCTCCCCCTGGAACCTCAGGCAACCGCTGAGCCCTGCTTTACTGAGGGACTTGGGGTGAGGTATAGGAGGCAGGTTTTGAGATTATTATGGCAGGTTATGAGATTTTGATGAATATGTTGATGTTAAAAAAATGTTGATTTAAACGGTTTTAACACCTTCACACATTGAGCACCTTATCCTAAGCTGCGTTCACACATGAGCTCCAGAAATTGTCCAGATAACAAGGCCTGGACATTGTAATGGCACGTAATGCAATGACACTACAGAGTTTTACAGCACACCCAAGATGGCAGACGAGACTACCGACTTATCAGTAATTGTGACTTTTTCTGTGTTGGTACTCCATGTATTTGGACGTATCCACAATATAAACAAAAGGGTGGAAAGGAATAAGGAAAGCAGACTATTGTGTTCAACGATCTGTTGGTACTGCCTTTTAAAGTTTTCGATAAGAGTTTTGTAAGCCAGCAACCCTTTTTCTCGAGTTAATAACAACTTTGCAAATTCTCCCGAATGGCCAACGGCGCTACTAGCAAGTTATTTTTGATGGAGTCAACCAGCAATAGTTCAAACCGAACCAATCCCGGTCCACTGCGAAACAGATTGGATCACAGCGGTGTTACAGACGTCCCAACAACCTCCAACCTTGACAATTATTAATTATTGATTATAAATGATAAGTTATCAATTATTAATTATTACATATTAAAGTGTAGTGTTAATGATGCACGCTCAATCGGACATTATGTTGACTTTGTACTAGGGTGCTGGCTGGGTCAAGTCTGGGTAATGTCCGTTTCAACTGATTCGGACATTTGTGTTAACACATACAGCTCCTTCAGGTAATGTCCGGATAATTTCAGGGTAGCAGTGCATGTGTGAAGGCAGTTCTAGTTTAAACTATTTAAACTCTTTATAATGTGCTCTTTATCCCAGTTTAAATACCTCATCCCAGGTTAAATACCTTATCACAGGTTAAACACCTTATCCCAGGTTAAACAACTTATTTTGGTTAAAACACCTTATCCCAGTTTAAACACCTTATTCCATGTTAAACACCTTATCTTGGTTAAAACACCATATCCCAATTTAAACACATTGCACCAGTTAAAACACATTATCTCAGGTTTAAACATCTCATCCCAGTTTAAACATATTATCCCAGGTTCATATACCATATCCAGGTTTGAACACATTAACAAATGTTTAAACACCTCATCCCATTTCAAACCCATTATCCCAGATTAAACACTTTATCATGGTTACTGTAGTGTTTTCTTGAGAGTAGTTCTATGGCGACAGATAACCAACTGACCATTAATTCCGGGGGGAAGATCACTTCCTGTGTCGGGTCCATAGGCAGGAAGTCGGACGTATTGAAGAGGGGAACTGACTGCACACACACACACACACACACACACG
>NC_137189.1:27860033-28065033 GCF_960531495.2 Zeus faber
CGCAACAATGCAGGTTTTGCTGTGGTGGGTCACATATATACTTACATATAAAAACAGGAACTTTTTTTTTGTAAATTCCCCTTCAAGTTCAGAACACAGGTGTGTGAATATTTTATGTGAGTGAAAATTTCAATACACAAGTTCAGATTTTTGTTCCACAGGTTCTCGCATCCCATTCCACAACCTCTCGCATTTTGCAACATATTTACCTTCATAAGGGACAGGAGTTAACGTGACCATGAGGGTTAAAGGTTCAAAGTCAGGAGGATAAGTTAGAAAACACATCCATCCAATGTGAAAATTCAGTGTGAGGTAAAAACAGGAGGCATTTGGCTTTACGTAAGCACATAATGGTAAATTGGTAATTTATCATCACAGTTCCTTTCCGCATACACATGACTATGCACAAATCAAATATATTGACCTTGTGTGTGTGTGTGTGTGTCTGCTCACGTGTGTGTGTGTGTGTGTGTGTGTGTGTGTGTGTGGCTGCGTGTGTGTTGCTTTACGTTTCCTCCTCAGGTAGGTCAGTAGTGTCATCTCTGGGTCAGCATCGTTCTCCACGATCTGCAGAAACACGAGAAAACTCGACATAAGCATTGAAACTTCTGAAACTTCCAACGGGCGTCTCGTTTATCTCTCATTAAAGGATTGTTTCCCCTATTCTTCACCCCCACATCTGATCATTAAAACATTGGTTTCCATCATTTAAAGCCTTTCATAGCAACAACCTCGCTGAACGCTGTACTATTGAGAAACGTACCACTCCGACGGAGAGACTTACCACTCCGCTGCAGCTTCTCCCTGGGCTTCAATGCAGTCCAATAGGACAAATGTTTAAGACTCTAATTTGAAAAAATACTCTTTATATGGTCAACCAAAAAAAAAAATGTCAGAAGCTGTGCATTTTATCCGGTTCTCCTGGGTTTTATTGACTCTTTTGGCTACATGCGAACGCTAACGTGAAAAATACTAGAAACAGGAAGTTGCTTCGCTTCCTACTTAGTTCCTCAATAAGAGTGGTATGTCTCTCAACAGGAGTGGTGTGTTTCTCAGTTGCTCAATAAAAGTGGTTAATAATGTGTAAATAAGAGTGGTTAGTAAGTGGTTAATAAAATACGTTTGTCAGTAAGATTACTTGGTATGTTCCTGCAGTCGAGTGGTAAGTTTCTCAATAGGAGTGGTAAGTTTTTCAGTAAAACTGGTAAGTTTCTCACTAAGCGTGGTAAGCTTCTCAATAAGAGTGGTACATTTCTGCAGCAAAGTGGTAAGTTTCTCAATAGAAGTTGTAAATGTCTACAGCAGAGTGGTAAGTTACTCAATATGAGTGGTAATTTCCTGCAGCAGAGTGTTAAGTTTCTCAGTAAGAGCAGTCGGTTTCTGCAGCAGAGTGATACGTTTTTCAATAGGAGTGCTAAAGTTTTTCATTAAGATTGGTACGCTTCTCAGTAAGAGTGGTAAGTTTCTCAGTAAGAGTGGTAAGTTTCTCAATAAGAGTGTTAAGTTTCTGCAGCTGAGTGGTAAGTTTCTCAATAGGAGTGGGCAGTTTCTGCAGCAGGTGGTAAGTTTCTCAATAAGAGTGGTACATTTCTCAATAGGAGTGGTAAGTTTCTCAATAGGATTGGTAAGTTTCTGCAGCAAAGTGGCAAGTTTCTCAATAAGAGTGGTACATTTCTCAATAGGAGTGGTAAGTTTCTCAATAGGACTGGTAAGTTTCTGCAGCAAAGTGGTAGGTTTCTCAATAAGAGTGCTGAATTTCTGCAACAGAGTGGTAAGTTTCTCAGTAAGAGCGGTAGGTTTCCAAGTAAGAGCAGTAAGTTTTACAATAAAGCCCTGGTTATACCTTCGCGCAGATAGGGCACGGTGTTGTGCACTGCCCACGCAGAGAGCGCAGGATGTTGGATATTGCGCCGAGTTAACAAAATCTCAGAAGTGTGCGACCTTGCAACACGATGTTGTGCAGGTCCGCACACGCCATGGCGCCACTGCCAAGTGACATAATTTGAGTCACACACTCCCTTGCGCCTGGGGCAAGTATAAACCTAGCCTAAAAGTGGTATGTCTCTTAGGAAGAGTGTTACGTTTTTCAGTAATAGTGTTAAGTTTCTCAATATCAGTGGAAAGTTTCTCAGGAAGAGTGTTAAGTTTCTCAATAAGAGTGGTACATTTCTCATTAAGAGTGGTAAGTTACTGCAGCAGAGTGTTCAGTTTCTCCGTAAGAGTGTTACGTTTCTCAATAAGAGTTGTAAGTATCTCAATAGAAAAGCTTTCAGTGACGTTGCTAATAACTGTTAAAATTATGTAAGCCAATTGCAACCAATTGTGGGTTGAAAATATAAAACAAACTGTGTCAAAAATGTGTAAAAATAGTGTCCTTATTTGGGGCCTGGTCTAGGTAAATTAATAACTCCATAATGTTTGTTCAGCGTCACAGCCGCAAAGTCTTTTTTTTTTTTTTTTTTTTTTTTTTTTTTAGTCTAACAGCAGAGGGCGCTCGTGGTCTTCAATAAATCACCGATTAACGCGTTCGCTTGTCGTCAATCGTCATTAATTAATCGTCATTAAAGGCCCGAGAAACTAAATGTAACAGTGTTCAAAACATACTCGCATGGAAACTTATAAATATGACTGGAAGTAGGTAAAAAGGTAAAAATAAATAATGACAATCATAATCATAATCATAATAATTATCGTAAAAATAATAATAAAAATAATAATGATAATGATAGTAATAATAGTGGAGGTGACTTTATTTCCGCTGAAATAAACAAATAAATAAATAGACAGATAATAAAGAAAGAAATAAAGAAATAAAAGAATAATAATATCGGTGGACGTGAACTCCGGCAAACAAACAAACAAACAAATAAATAAATCAATCAATAAATGATGCTGGAAGAGACTTTATCCGACGTGAAGTTTAAAGAAAAGAACCATGTGGTAGAAATAAAAAAAGAAAAAAAAGAAGAAGAAGAAGAAACTGGAAATAGAATGAAAATAATAACACAAGTCACTGGATCTGAGAGTATAACAAATATTGCTGGAGGTGGCTGACTCTCCGGTCAGAAATATTGAACACGTCATTTCTGAAAAGTATAAAGTATAAAAACCTTTCTCCCGTTAACGAAGAGCACGAGCGGCTCCGCTACGCTGCCGCTCTCGCTCCAGGTCCCGGTCCAGGTCATAGCTTCACCTTCACTGGCAATGAAGCGGTGGCTCCCGGCGCAGCCCGTCTCACGCCGACCTGTCTGCGTGTCATGTGACTGGGATCCGACAAACCGTGAAACCGTGTCAATCATTAGGTGTCACAGCGTGAGCAACTGCGACCGGGGGAGGAACGGATGAAGGAACTGAAGAAAAGGACATTTAGATTGAAGACGACAAGGAATTTAGGAGGTGGAAAAATAGAGAGCGTAAACCAGGAATTAAAAACAGAAAGAAAAAAAAACAGGAGCTGAGAGAAACTAAGAAGACACGAAGAAAACAAGTAGATGTCCTTTAGTTAATCAGAAACGAGGATGTTATAAAACAGCAACATGACACACAACATTACAACCGACCCCCCAAAGGCGCCCCAAAAGGCCGCGTCCTCTCCCCGCTGCTCTCCTCGCTGTACACCAACCGCTGCACCTCTGGACACCAATCTGTCAAGCACCTGAAGTTTGCAGATGACACCACCCTCATCAGACTCATCTCTGAGGGTGAGGAGTCTGCCTACAGTACAGCTGGGAGGTGCACCACCACACAATGCTCTTTCGGGCCACCTGGGGTTATCCTCATCCCCCTACAAGGTTGAGTGAGGATGGAATGTGATCTGGTAAACCCTTATACGACAATGAACTCTGAGAGACTCATTAAAGGGCCAATTGAAGCGCGTCCTCGCCAGTGTGAGCTCCCGGGACCACGCCACGACTGACCGCTGGCCCGCCGCCACCAACCGGGAGCCAGCCAGAGGGCCAGACCCGCGTCCGACACCAGGACCCACGCAGGACTCGCCGGGCCCCCGTGCTGCCACCGCCAAGGACAAGGGCAGGCTGCAGTGGATCACTGGTTCTCCAGAGAAGGTGATCGGCTGCAACCTTCCTCCCCTTCAGGACCTGCACCCCTCCAGGGCCTTGAGACTGGCGGGAAGATTGTAGATTGAAGTGACGGGTGGATACAAGACCACCTTTTTGAGACTCTGCCTGCTGGCGAGAGGTTGCGGTCCATCAGGACCAAAACCTCCCGCCAAAGAACCAGTTTCTACCCCATGGCAGTGGGGCTCACCAAATTCACCTAATTTATATATATTTGACATTTTTATTTTATTTTTTATTCGAACTATATTGAATTTTATTAATAATTTCATTTTCCTTTTCCAGGACTTTTAAGCTTTATTTTTTTTAATGCTGATGGTCTGTACTGAAGTACAATACTGTACAGATGATCTCTGCATGTGTGGGTCCCACTGTTACCGCTGACCTGAAAATGAATAAATAAGAGACAGAGGTGCAAGTTCTTTTGATAGATGGATGGACGGGTGGACAGATAGATGGATGGACATCTGGATGTATGTATGGGTAGACAAGCGGACAGATGGACGGGTAGATTGATAGATGATAGATTGATGGAAAAGTTGATGGATGGGTGGATGGATGAGTGGGTGGGTGGATGGATGGATGAACTGGTGGATGGGTAAATGAGTATATGTATGTATGGATGGATAGTTGATGGATGGATAGATGAATGGGGGGTTGGATGAGTGGGTAGATGAATTGACGGCTGGATGATGACATGCAAATAACTTGATAACGTCCAGATAGCTTAATACCATACATATATCTTAGTAACGTCCGTCCCAACGTTCCATCCACCAGCCAAACCCCTAAACGACCTGGAGACAAACTGGAATGTGGGACTCACCCTCGCATCCTCTTCTCCAGATCGTTTTCATGGTGAGATTTAAACGTCCATGGTGACATCATGTGAGACGATTTACTAGTGATTCACGAAAGGAAAAAAAGGTTGAATTGTGACTCCTCCATGTTTAACTTAAAGAATTATAGTTATTAGTAAAATAATATTAGAGTTAGACTAACTCAGTGTTATATTATCATCTTTCTTGAAGACTTATAGGACACATACATTTATATAGAAGAATATGATTCTTTATTCATCACACACACTTGCGGTGACGGCAACTAACACACGCTTCATATGGTGGCCGGTAATATTAGTTTTAAGCGTTAAACCCATCGTGTCTTGTCCTTCCTCAGGGGGGCAGCCAGGAGCAGTGGGCAGCACTGGGTATTATACTGCATTCCATTGGAAGTCAGAAATCCGACTTAAATGGCCATTCCTTGTGGTTGTGGTTTTTACGACTTAAGTGGAAAACTTCAAACGAAGATGAAGTGACATCACTAGAAGCAATTTGGCTACATTGTGTTGCTAGCTGCCTGCAAATCTCAACAGAGAATAGCTAATTAGTAAGCTAACGTAGCGCTAGTTGGTCTTCATGCGTGTGTAAAACACGCTGGAAACCCAGAGGTGACAATTTCGTTTTAACGGTTGAACTTTTGATAACATCAAGAGGAATGTTGCTGAGCAACAGCCTTTTCCGGGACCAGTGCCTGGCAATAAATTAAACAACAACTTTGGCACACAGACTCCAGCTTCGCTCCAAATCAGAATCAGCCCTCTGGTCGACAACATATAAAAAATGAAATAAATATAAAATATTACAATTTAAACAAACATCTCTGATTGCATAGTCTTTTTTTTCCCCCCTCAGTGCTACATTAAACAAAAATAAATATTGGACCACCTCCACATTATATAAACTTAACAATTAAACACTTAAGTAGAAAATGACAACATACCTGGCAATAAAAAAACAGCAACTTTAGCACACTGACTCCAGCTTCGCTCTAAATCAAAATCTAAAATAAAACAATTATACATTTTTCTTAGTAACAAATGCAAATCATTGCGGAAGAGATATTGCACCTTTGAATCTATTGGACAAATAATAAACTTAAATTACAACACAGACAAACTTACAAACATTTATAAAATACAGGAGCGGATCTGTCATCTGGTCCACATGGACACAGGAAACCGGAAACGGAAGTGTCAGTGTCTTTACCCTTTCACCGAGACTGTTTTACTCCAGAGATCTGCAGGAGGTTGGTGATAAGTTCACTCTCAAATGACGCTCCCTGGTCAGAGTGAATACATTGTGGGAAGCCGCAGAAGTAATGGTCCCACAATTTCCAGGTAACGGATCATGCGGTCTGATCTGGACACAGAAACGCATGAGCGAGCTTCGTTAAGTGATCGATTATCACCAACACCTCCACGGTTTTGTTATTCAAGTCCTCGGCAGACCAGGTGTCTATGCACACAAGTTCTAGGGAGCAGTGGTTTTGATGCATTCTAGTAGCACACGCCCCTCAGGTTCTGGGGTGTTCCCTATGACACAGCGGGCATGTAACTTAACATGCTCTCTCACGTGTCTCTCTATGGTAGCCCATACTGACCCTGATGACCCGCGTCCTCATGACAGCCTCTCACAACATCACTCCTCAAAGATGCCGGTACGACAAACTGGTATCTCTTGCGCTTGGTAAGGGTGTCTTTAGATACTCTGTATGGAATGCCGTCCTCGATGAAAAATGTATTCCATTGTTTAAGAATTCTGACGACTCCCCTTGTCTCGTTCGATCTTTCACCTCTGGATGGGCAACGACAACGCTCTACAAAGACAACGGCTTTGGCTAAATCTGGATCCTAAAACTGCTTGGCTCTCAGCTCGTGTTTTGTGTATGACGGCATTGTGTCCTGCCCCACATCTGCCAGTTGCTGAACAGGGTTCACCATAGAGAGAGTCCTCATTCTCGCTCCTGTCTCCCACTCTCCATGGTTCCGCAGCACAGCGGCTACCTTAGTGGAAGGCACCTCACTCATCTCACTACAAAAGCTGTCAGAGAACCTGCTGAGCTGTCTCCTACTCACTGACTGGGTGTTCTGGCTTGCGCTGGTACGGAACATGTCCTGGATAGCGTAACTCGCTAGCTTCTCAGACTCCCCCAACAGCACTGAGTAGGGCTCTCTAGTCAGGCAATAACTAACCCTCTGGCCCGAAAAGGGTTCCCTACTAAACGCATCTGCGACTGTGTTCCTTGGGCCTGGGACGTATTTGATATCGAACTCGTAAGCTGCGAGTTTCGCCTACCACTGCTGCTCACACACATCCAACTTTTTAGGTGCGTAGAGGGTTTTGTTAGTATGTGTGTGAGAGGGTTGTTGTCTGTTCAGGCGGTGAAACGGTGCCCCTTCAACCAATGGCTGAACTTGTTGCATACTGCCAATTTAAGGGCCACGAATTCCAGACGATGTGCCGGGTACCTGCTCTGAGCTTTAATCAGTGATTTGCTAGCAAAAGCAATTGGCCAGGCTCGATCTTCGCCAGGTGCCACCTGCGACAAGACAGCACCAAGGCCATCAGAGGATGCATCGGTCAACAGAATGAATGGCCGGTTGAAGTCAGGGTGTGCCTGCATAACCTGTGCCATCAGCACTTCTTTCAGCTCTGCCACAGATTTGTCACATGCCACAGTCCAGTGTGCAGGGGTGAGCTTCCTAGTAGGAAGGCTCCACTTCTTGTGTTTCCTCTTCCCCTTGCACCCTGACATGAGCTCAAACAACGGTCTAGCGATTGACGAGCAGCTCTTGATGAACCTCTGGTACCCCATGACGAGTCCAAGGAAGGACGGAATCTTCTTGGGTGATGGAGTGACACCATCAGGGCATATCAAGTCTTCTTTTTGGACACCGACAATGGAGTCAATTTTCGCTGGGTCTGTGGACACGCCCTTTTTATCGATTACGTGACCGAAGGAGCGCACAGACCGCCGCAGGAAGTGGCACTTCTTTGGAGAGAGCTTGAGCTCTTCAAAGCTATACCTTAGTTGGGGCTATGACCATGACATCATCCAGATAGCAGAGGAGAGTCAGGAAGTTTAGGTCGCTGAAGATGTTCATCATCATTCTCATGAAACTAGCTGGTGAGTTGCAGAGGCCCTGCGGTAGCCTCTTGTATTTGTGTAATCTGACTGGCGTTGTGAACGCAGTGTACTTTTTGTCGTCCTCGTCCACTGGGATGTTGTAGTTTAATCCATGGTGCTAAAGAACGCATTACCACCCAGGACAGCCAGGCAGGCAGCCTGGTGAGGGAGCGGGTAGGCGTCCTTAACAGTTCTGGCATTCAACAAACAGAAATTTGTCGAGATACGGAGGTCGCCATTCTTCTTCCATCACAGAACCAGGGGTGAAGCATACTCGCTGGCAGATTTACAAATTATCTCTCTCTCCTCCATCTCATTGAGAGCAATGCACAGTTTCTGATACTGAGCCGGCAGAACACGTCTGTGTGGAAGGCACATCTTGGCACATCTTGGCTTTCCACTCATCAGACACCTCACAGGCTTCAAGGTCAATTTTGAACTGAATCACCCTCAGCCATCTGGACCTTTGGTCCCTGTGTCCCTGAAGAGGCATCAAAAAACAGCTGCATGCCGCTGTTTTTTGACTTTGCATTGAAGAGATTCAGGCCTTCTGGTCTCAAGCATATCTTCGACCGCTATGCAGGAATACACATCTACCACCTTGGCGTTCCGTCTCAGTATCACAGGTTTGTCTGTAGGGTTGACAATCTTTATTTGTATCCACCCGTCACCCCAGAAAGGAGTGACCATGCGACAAATCAGAATGGTTCTGGGAGCGGAGCGCGCACTTGAGGGCTCAATGATGACGGTGCTGCCAGGTGGCCCTCTCGATTTCACAGGGAGCTTCCCCCACACCAGATGTTCTTGGCCTGGCATAAGCGTGACAGCATTAGTTCACCCTTAGAGTGCCGACGATATCAGGGACCATGTCACCCTTCCAACGACGTATACCGGCCAGCAAAGCGAGGAAGTCGTTCATTTCGGCATGAGAGTCTGTTGGTGTTGAGATCGGTTGCCAGTATTTTTCTGATTCTTTCAATTTGTGGATGACATATCTTATTACATTCGAACCAATAATCAATTCATCTACTTGGCCAAGGACAATCATGGTGGGCACTATGAATTCACAACCATAAACCTCCAATGTTAGGTCACCTATGCACTTTGGGATAGCGCGGTTTCCCCCACAACCAATCAGCACCACGTTTGGGTTCTCTTCCACTTAACCAGTCAGAGCTCCAGCAGCAGTGAGCTTGTCTGCCGCCATTATGCTCATTGTACAGGCCATGGAGCCAGAATCCAGCATGCCATGGACAGGGGTGCAAAAGAGGCTGTCTGTGTCATTGACCCGTTGGGTGTTCTGGCATATGACTCTGGGTGACCCAGGGGACAGTTCATCGATGGCAGCAAAACACGACTCAACCTCTGGTTGATCACAGAGGACAATTTTGGTCACACCTGCACATTCCCTCACTGAATGCAGGCGCTCCAGTTTCCCTGGTGTTGCAGGGAGGACTGAATGGGGACAAACTCGGTGGCAGTCTGACCAACGTGTTGCTGTATGTTGGAAGGACAAGCTGGCTGCTGGTTTGCCGATGATGTGGGGCAGGACGTAGCATTTGAAGCACACACGTTCCGACTGACAGTGAGCGATGGTGGTGTGTGATGCATCATCACATACATGGCAGGCACGAGTGGCACCTGGGTCGCTATTTTGGTGTAGCCTTGGCTGCCTAAGCTCCTCTCGTTTTGACAGAATCTCAAGAACTGAGCATAACATGTCCCCCAAACGGTCAAGGCTGGACTTTTCCATCAAGGGTGGTACACTGGGGTGAGGGGACTCCCTGGTGGACTGCCTACATGCTTTGAGCTCTATTGGCTGAGGTGGAACATTACACAGCTCGTTACGTGCCATAGGAGAGTTCTGGGCTGTTGGTATAAAAGCTGCTACTCCAGGAAGCCCAAAACATTGCTCGCCTTTGTCGGTAACAAGGGAGTTCTGGTTCACCTGGAGTTGCCCCCGGCCCTTGGGGGACCCGTAGATTGCACATTGCAGTCATGAGGAATAGTGTTCTCAGGTGCATGGAAGGAGATACCAGCTCTAGCTTTGTGTGTTTGCGTTGCAAATGCACTTGAACGTCTCTCACCGTCCACTGTTCTGCAGGTCTACTTCTGAATATGAATGCCGTGTTTGGGTCCGGGCAATGTCTTGTAAACATCAGCGCTATCTCCCTACTGAGGCTATCTGCTCTCCCGCCATGACGCTTAACGAATTCTTAATGCAACGTCCGCTGCTCTGTTCAAGCGAAGCCAGTAATCAAATGGGCCCTCGTTGTGTCTTGGTATGGTAATATAAAAGTCTGCAAGCGGCAAGCTTGAATACGATACATCGCTAAAGTGTTGCTTGAGGATTCCATATATCAGTTCTGGATGATTGACACTGGAATCAAACCCACTGGAAGGTAGTGGAGATCTAACGTTTTCATCCTGAGGCAGCAGTCCCGTTGTGACATTATTACCTGAATGTCTGTTCACCGATGCACTCTGCTCTCTGACTGCGCCACCTGGGGCCTGAGGAGTGGAGTTTATCGGAAGCATAATTGTGTTGTGGTTGTGGTCGTCATCCTGTTCGTTATGAACATCATCGATATCTACTGAAACAAAGTCTAAGAAAAGTCTAAGAAAAACATACAGGGCCCTTAGGCACAGCCCCACTCTGGCACAAACTGTCCTCAAATAGCGCCGTCATTCCTCAAATAATAGTTCAAAATACACACAATTTATTGGAAAAAAATCTGAATAACCCTGTAATCACCATGTAACAAGCAGTGGAACTGGATCTATACAACTACAGTGCTAGAGAAAAAAAAAGGCAGAACGTGGTGCTTTAGAGGTCAGCCACTCTCCTCTTAAAAATACCAAAATACTTTCTGAAACCACCTTACAAAACTCTGGACAAAACTCTCAAGTAAGGACTACAATAATCTTGACTTGAAAAACGTATTTACATTTACAACATTTAATACAGATTCAAAGTTACTTTAAATAAACCTGTTGATTCTCCACACATCTCGGTGTGAACAGGCTCATTTCATCAAGGCGATGCACAGTTTGGACTCCAGGAACAAGCAGGATGCAGCTATCAGTTTGAGAGTACTGTACTTAAGAGCAAGACCCAAAATGTTTTGACATGGACAGTACGTGACCTAGATGGTGTTTTGATAATAGGAATTAGCCTTTATCAGGACATGAAAACAACTTGTAGAATGAAAGACAAGATTCAAGATTCAAGATTTTTATCTGTCACATACATATGCATACAAGCATACTGTATGTAGTGAAACGACATGGCATCGCACCCGAAAATTATGCACAATAAGTACTTAATGGTCAATAACTAACTGGCACAGTAGCTAAGTAATTAACTAAGTTAAGTACACCTGCAGTGCAACTCTTTATTAATTCTCAAATCACCAAGAACTGCTGCAATAACATTGTCCTGGTGACTGGTGTTGGAAATTAGGACTTTGCATTAACAAATAAAGCCATGCCAATTGGTAAAGCCATTCAGAGATCACTGGAAATGATGACACATGCTTATTAACAATAACTGGCAATACATGTGCAATTATTAAGCAGGGATCATCTTATGCAGGTGTAGATTCACACACACGCAGGACAATTGGACATTTGCAGTATGACTCACCCAGCAGCTCTGTAGAGATCCAAAGGACACTCGTCCATCAAACTATAACAAAGAGTCGACTACCCTGGACCCCACATCTTGCTGCCTGCAGCTTTATTTATGGATCCCTATTGTTTTTGCTCTGATTTTTATCATTATTAATCCTCTTGGCATTTTAAGGGGAAAAAGTGTCTAACCCACAGCAACTGCAGTACGCACAGACATGGTTGAGGCCTCGTTGGAACACAGGTCACTTCATACATCTTGTTGTTCGATCAATATCTATGTACATTTGGAGCCGAAATTTGTGAAAAACTGTTGCAATTTTACCGGAAGTAAAAGAACGTTGGCGGGACTTGATTCATTTCAGGAGCAGGGCACTTTGTGACATCATCATCCAAAGTTATATAAGTACAAGCTTCATCTCTCGGAAGTCTTTGCATCCAGCGACCTTCGCCCTGTGGACTGCAAAGCCTTCGCTACACGTAGACAGACAACCAATTACTTAACCTTAATGTCCAATTAAGGTAACCAAGATCAATTGTTCAAATCTTTACGGCACCAGAGAGAGACGAACACTGGCCACACCTTCATCCCACAACGCTGCAGAGAGGATGGAGGGAGGGAGAGGTAGAGATAGATCGTTGGACAAAGAGAGAGGATTAACCTAATGAGATTGGTTATAGAGAATCACCACACCAGTGTGTGTGTGTGTGTGTGTATGCGTGTGTATGCGTGTGTGTGTGTGTGTGTGTGTGTGTGTGTGTGTGTGTGTGTGTGCGTGTGTGTGCGTGTGTGTGTGTCAGATCAAGTCATCATGGCCTATTTCTCCCTGACTCATCCCTAGAGAGGCTTTAATATTAATAAAATTCAAGAGAGGGGCGAATGGATGAACAGACAGGTGGACAAAGATGGACAGGCGGACAGGTAGACAGACAGATAGACGGAGGGACAGACAGACAGCTCTTTTCCCCTGCAGGCCTCCAACCAGGTGGGCCTGCCGGTGAGTCCAGGACGCGGTTAACAGACTCATACTAAAGCAGGTTCCAACTTATTTTAATATAAACAAGAACACCTAGTAATGTCCCTTTAACGCCTCTCATAACCCCCTTATAACATCCCTCATTACATCCCATAATGACGCCATAACATCCCCTACGCCCTTTGTCTCAAACTGAAAAGTTTGATTACACACTGGGAACGCACTGCACACACTGCAGGTAATGCTTTCTAATATTTAGATGACGTTGTTTGAAGTTCCACAGAACACGACCAAAAACGAATATGTAGTTAACCCACACTGTACATCAATTAGCAGTAAAGGGGTCGTTTTCACTTACAAAATACGGACTTCTAAGGAGGTGCGGAACCTCTCCAGTCAGATCTCCTACCCAGGAAGACCAGACCGTAACCATGAGAAAATCATCACAAACCAAGTGTTTAAGACGGTGGCGCTTGTTAAACGGGGATCCTGTAAAGGGGGAAATACAGGGATTCCACATTATCTCCTACAACAGAAACGGCTCGGCCCAAAATGAGTCGACCCAACCCAAAGCCACTCCAGACACTAGAGGACATCATGTGACTCCATGGACGCCGGTCGTCATGTGACCCAGGGCGCCAGGGAAACCGATTCCCTGCGCAAAGGGGATGGAACAATGAAGACGTTTGGACTTCAGTGGCTCTGATTTCACGCCGCGACCGCTGATTTCTTCAGTGTGATTGTAAAAATAAGTGATGTAGGACGCACCGACGTTAGACAATCTCAATTCAAATACTAATATACAATATACTACAATTATATTACTATGTTCATATACTGATATTCTACTATATTAATATACTACTAATACACTACTATATTCATATACTACTATTCGACTATATTAATATATCACCACCATTAGGGTTAGGGTTAGAGTTATACAACTCTATAGTCTCTACTCTATATTCATATACTACTAATATTCTACTAAATATTTATATACTATGAATGTTCTACTATATTAATATACTACTATATTAATATACAACTAATATTCTACTATATTAATATACAACTAATATTCTACTATATCAATATACTACTAATATTCTACTATATTAATATATTACTCCTACTATATTAATATATCACCACTACTAATATTCTACTATATTAATAAATTACTAATTTACTGCTATATTAACATACTAATATTCTACTTTATTCATATACTACTAATATACTGCTATATTAATATACTACTAATATACTACTATATTAATATATCACCACTACTAACACACTTCTATATTATTATACTACTAATATTCTACTATATTAATATCTAATATTCTACTATATTTATATACTACTAATACTCTAATAATATATCACCACTATTAATATTCTACTAAATTAATATACTACTAATATTCTACTGTATTTATATACTACTAGTATTCTACTATATTCATATACTACTAATATTCTACTATATTAAGATACTAATATTTAACTATCTTAATATACTACTAATATACTATTATATTAATATACTACTAATATTCTACTATATTAATATAGTACAAATATAAATATACTTCTAACATACTACTTAAATAAATATACTACTAATATACTGCTATATTAATATACTACTAATATTCTACTATATTAATATATCACCACTACTATTATACTACTAATATTCTACTATATGAATATACTACTATATGAGTATACTACTAATATACTACTATATGAATATACTACTAATATTCTACTATATTATATACTACTAATATAAATATACTACTAATATACCACTATATTTATATACTACTAATATACTACTATATTAAAGTTATTATCTTATATCTATCTATCTATCTATCTATCTATCTATCTATTATCATCTTTGGCTCAGTTTAAGAAATAATTTGGTAAAATTATTTGAAAAACATATTTTTGTACTTAAAAAAAAATCAGTAACTTTTAAAACATTATTAAGAATGTTAAATTTTATGACCATCAAATTGATAAAATCTGTGTTCCACTCACACATACACAAAAACAAATGAACTTTTAACTTAACTACAAAGTGACTTTTTAAACATCCGTGTGAGTTTATTTTAACTTAAATTCAAATAAGTATGATGTAAATTCTTTTATAAAATGTACATCTGTATATGTGCACTCCTTTCTTAAAAAATAAATAAAAATGTAAATCACGCATTCATCTCAGATTTTGAGAAATGTTATTACATTTTTTTATTATTATTATTCTTAAAAAACAAACTAGAAAGTAAGTACATGCACGTTTATTTTCCTACTTCACAGTCATCACGACAGTGAACCGCTGGCGGAGACACACGGCACACCCAGAGCAATCTTGTTTTACCACTTGAGTTCACGCGTTAAGTGAAACAAACCGACGACGTGTGATCTCACGAACACACACACACACACACACACACACACACACACACACACACACACACACACACACACACACACACACACACACACACACACACACACACACACACACACACACACACAAAACGCCCTTATTTTAAAAAACATGCAAAGTTCTATTCCACACAGATAAAATAATAAATAATATAGCAAAATAATAAATAATGAGTAATTTTCCACACGACACGCAGGATGTCGTAACAGATGTCCCATTGCGGCAAGTCATGTGACGTGGAACGTCGGGTCTTCTCTGCTTCCTGGTAAAACAGTGTTTATTTAAAGCGTTATGGTAACAAAAAAACAAAAAGAAAATACACACACACACACACGCACACACACGCACACACACGCGTTAGGGATATTCGGCTTTCGGGTGAAATTTCAGGATGAAGCTAAAATGCACTATTACTTTTACAGTTGAACTTAATTTGACCTTCTCTAAACTTTTGAATGCACATGTCCAACTGTTCAATGTTTCAGTACTTTTTGCACAACTTGCTGTTCTCTAACAAGGAGCTGAACGGCAAAATTCACAACAGGTGTTTGATCCATGAATTGACCAATACATTTCCTGGTTCAATTAGAATTGGTATTTAAACAAGTCCTCTTCATCATGCTGTTCACATTTTGACATCATGAGACCAAGACGACACCTAATAACGGATCAACAGTACTTCGCCATTGCGAGGCTTCAAACAGGATGTTCTCAGAGGGAAGTGGCCACTGAGCTTAGGGTGTCACAGAGTGTCATCAGCAGCTTGCAACAGAGATACAGAGACACAGGAAGAGTCACAGAAAGGCATAGAAGTGGACGTCCTTTGGCCACATCCCACACTGATGAGCGCTTCATTGTGAACAGTGCCCTGTGGAACCGGATGATGAATGCCACTCAACACTTTGTGAATGGTACAGTGACAAGCCCATACTACCTGAATAACATCATTAATCCAGTCATTGTGCCCCTGCATGAACAACACAGGCCTCATTTCATCTTCATGGACGACAATGCTCCAGCTCATGGAGGTGGCATCATTAGGGAACGGCTGCTGGAGACTGGGGCACCTCAAATGGAGTGGCCTGCACCTTCTCCAGACCTGAATCCCATAGAAAACCTATGGGATCAGCTGAGTCGCCGTGTAGAGGCTCATAACTCTGTGCCCCAGAACCTCAATGACCTGAGGGCCGCCCTTCAAGAAGAGTGGGGGGCCAGGCCTCAGCAGACAATAAGTCGACTTGAGTACAGCATGAGACGTCGTTGTCAAGCTGTAATTGATGCTCAAGGGCACATGACAAGTTATTGAGACATTTTTTGTTGTGGTAAACCCACCACTGTTGTTGGCTTTTGTTTCAATAAATAGTTTGAGATGAGGAAATCAACATTGCATGCTTCTACTTAAATGCCCTACTTTCATGATATAATATCACTGTAGCGTGAACTTTTTACATTTTCCATAAATTTCACCCGAAAGCCAAATATCCCGAACTTTTTGTGAGTAGTGTATATAGACTTTACATTTCTGAAAAATGTTGACACAGTGCAGAGCAACGTGGGGAGACATCACATAAATTAAACTTAACTTATTCTCATCTATTTCCCTGTTCAACATTTTGGGGCAGTTTTGCATACCGGTTTCAATCTAAATGAGGACTAAACTTATCTTACTTAAACGACACAAATTACAAATCTAGAAATGCCTTTCTGAGACATTGCTGAATTTAATATTATTATTAGTTTGAAACTAGGAAGTCCCTAGACTGAGGTCATGACGAGTCACCTCCTTCTGTCTGGTCTTTGTGCTCGTCTTCGTCCAGATAATCCATTTTCTCTATTGCCAAGGTCACCCTGGGGGCCCATGTCTATTAATCCAAAGGTTTCATTTACACCTTCACTTAGACCAAGATTAGCTCTAATTTTCCTTCTGGAAATCCAAGGCAAATCTAAGACTATTTTAAACCATGACTGAGAAAGGCCATTTCAGTTAATCCGGTTTTAACTGTGTGATTTAATCTCAAATGTATCTGGCCTGTTCCGCGTCCGCCAACCAACTTGTACTTAACTTATCGTTATCTACTTCCCAGCGAAACATTTGTGGCTAAAATAGAAAAGTTCAGAAATGACTGGGGGTGGGAATCACCAGGGATTTCACGATACGATAATATTGCGATACTTAGGTCCCAATACGACAATATCGAGATTCTTTGTAATAAAGCAAGTAGTACGGTAGTATACTGCGATAGTCATTTTTCTCAGCTGACTGCAGTTAAAAGTTTAAAACGCATCTTTTTTTTTTTCCTGCGTTTTAGTCTGTTTCCATCCCCATGGAGCTTCTTGAAAATGCTGATGTCGTGGCGTCATCTTGCACATGCGTCAGGAACTGTTCCGTTTTGTTGATCGTTGACGTCTGAATTCACTCCCGGGGATTTATAAAGTGTTACGTATGTTTGTCTGGTGATTTGGACGTGTTGAGAATGCTAAACGACTCAAGCTATAACTGCATTATGATAACACTGTTTTCTTTGCTTTTGTAACCAAAGGAAACCTACTCCGTTGTGCGTTTCTGTGTAGATGGCCAACGTTTTGAAAAGGCTACGAGGACACTAGTGAGGACCGAAAACTTTTTACCTGAAAACTGCATTTTTAAAGTTATCCGCATTAGTCAGGACGTGGCCTATATCTCACAGCACTAAATGCAATAAAAAAATAAAAAAATAAAAATTAAAAAAAGAAGCGATTTGTGGTGTCAGAGTACCATATTGTAAGATTGTACGAGACAGACACCGGCAGCCATCTTCTTCCTCTTCCTCATGTAAACATCTCGTTCCAGCCAAGCAGTGGAGGGGAGGGTGTGGGGAATGACACAGCCCGTTAGCTTAGCTTGTCTTTAGCCTCCAGTGGAGCAGTTGGAGCTTGCACCGCTAACAACAAGCAGTCTGACGGAAAGTCCGGCGGTAATAGTCTTGTTTCAAGGTAGTCCGGTTTCCAGGAAGGCCGTTTGTAAAAGTCCGGTTTCCAGAAAAGAATCAAGTAAAGGTCTTGTTTCCAGGCAGTCTTACTCACCTTCTCTCCACTCACTGAACCCACCAATCAGCGTTGTAGCGATGAAGAACTGACCTGATGTCGGCCATGTTTGATGTTTCTATGGACAGCGTGAAGAACCGTGTGTGTGTGTGTGTGTGTGTGTGTGTGTGTGTGTGTGTGTGTGTGCACGCGGGGAGTGTTTATTTGATGTTCTTCAGCAGCGAGGTCCTAGCGTTGACCACGGCCTTGAAGGCGTCTTCACTGCCCGGGGCGACACACTTGTCAGGATGCAGCAGCACGGCCAACTTCCTGTACGCCTTGTTCACCTCCTCCCTGCAATCAAGGAAGGGATGTGATGTCACTAAACCCACTTTCAAGTGTTGACGCTAACGGTTGAAAAAATCAGAATACAATAGAAAAGTCACTAAAAGATACGGGATTAACAGGAGTGATTTTTAAATAATCCAGATTATATCTGAGTTAACTGCTGTTCCTTATATGTAGTTTATGTAAAGCACTTTGTAATCAATAACAGCTACACACTTTTTGTTATCAAAGTACAAGAAGCTCAACAGTGAAGGTTAGTACAAAACTGAGGTAAATGTATCTGGTTACTTTTATCTGACAGATGTTTGGTTTTTCAAGATTCAAGAGGTTTATTTGTCACATACATATACATACTTTCATACATATATGCAGTGAAATGTCTTTGCAACGCACCCGGAGATTATGCACAATAGTTAATTAACCGAACATAATAGCTAACCTAATTCCTACCTAGCAACTAACTGAAACTAACTGATTCCTAAAACGTAATTCAGTTAGTGAATAGAATTATATGAATAAAATACAATTAAAATACAACAAGATTTAAAAAGATAATACAAAGTGGGGGTACAAAATAGAAGGGAATAGAGTTATGTATATGGGATAGGCTATTTGTATATACAGATATGTGCGGTGAAATGTAACTTAAACACTGATGTAAAGTGTCTGTAACGCCAAACTCAATGTACTTTTAACTCCAAACTGTACCCAGCTGAAGTACTTTAGTACATTCATTTATTGCATATGTTGGAATGGGAATGTTCATTGTCAGTTGGGAAATGTTATTTGTAGTTAGGCAATCAGAGGACCCTCTACTTGGGGTCCTAGAGTCAGGGCAGTCAAGTACGTAATAGAGATTGAGCAGGGATGCCCAGAGAGCTTTGGATGTTAGAATAAACAAGCAGTTAAATGAACCTTGACATTATTACTGGAGGCTTGTGTGTTGCCACATTGTTGTGTTGCCACATTTAACTGCAGTTCACTGTTTGACGCTTCATGTTCCTCTGAACAGACACTCTGCTCCATTATCTGTTAGCTCTGTTAGTTCTATTAGCTCCGTTGCCGGCTAGAACCTCTCTGCTGCTGAGGCGGCCACTATGCGAGCCTCGCAAATTATCATGGAAACTATGCATGCTATCAGGCTTCCACCCTGAGCCTGGCTCCGAGCGGGGCAAGCACAAGGAGCCGAAACAGCGGGAACAGTGGGGCTCTGTTCTGGCTCCGTCCACGGAGCCGCATGGAGCTGGGGGATCTGCCACACTCCCAGCAATAAACATCCCATTTACCCATGTTCCATCGGAACCAAATCAAAACAATGACAAATTGGTGCGTCATTGGTTTTCTGATTTTTGGATTTCTATATGTATGTATTGGATTAGTGGAATTTGACACTTGAAAGAGGCTGCACCTCTCCCGTGATTGGGCGTGGCCCTCAGTGGACCCACCCCCAGGGTCTCTTTTTTTTTTTTTTCCCTCCATGATTTTGAAACCTAATTTTATATGCTTGCGTTTTTTTGTTTTTGTTGATCATTCAAATTTGGCTGGGTTGTTAATAACTAGGGGTGTCATGATTACGGTCGAAAATCGAAAATCGATCGAAATAAGCGTTCGATTTTCAAACGTTGAAATCATAAGCAGGTTTGTGATTCTCCTGGATTTTTGTGGGGAATATTGTCCGACATCGACAATGTCTTGACAATGTCTTGACCGCCCGTATATTAAATAAATGTGATCTCTAATGTCAGGTTATCTGAAAATAAACTGTACTGTATCGATGAAGTGGAGCTTTTCCAGCCGAGCTGCATGCCCGGGAGGGGCAGCTTGTGAGTCCTAATAATTTAAAAAAAAACTGTGTTCCAATTCAACAAAATATGATAAATTTGACAGCATGTCTACTTTATTTGTCCACTTGAGAGGGCAGAACAGAGACCAGCAGCTGGTGAGAAGTGGCAGTTCACACCGATACGCGCTCCAAAGTGAACATGGACGTGGTGGGCGGAGGAGAAGAGACACACACTTGCAGTGTGTTGAAAAGTTTGTCTCTTTTCAGTGAGCGGGATGATCTGGCTCAATAGCCTAACAATGGCATAGCCGTCAGTGCTGGAAAAAAAAATACATACAGTATGTTTAAATCAAAAATCGAATCGTGGACAAATGGACACATTTTTCTGTGGTGTGACAAACTAAGAACACGTAGTAGGGGGGCACTGTTAACCAACTACTTGTACCAAAGCCTTATACTTCCAAGGTCCTTTACCTCGCTTACGCTCACCTCCTTAGGGCCCACCATGGGACTGAAAAAACTTATGAGCGGGTGTTGGCTCGGTTCTACTGGTCATGTTCAAGAGGGCTGTGCAGAATTACTGCCGACACTGCTGAATGCCAGAAAATCACGCCCAAGGTCCACCACCATAATCCGCTTTTACCTTCACTCAACATCGAGACAGTATTCAGCAGGGTTGCCATGTACATTATGGGGCCCCTTCCCAAGTCCAGTCGGGGACACTGCTTCATCCCTGTCCTGCTGGATTACGGCACCTGGTACCCTGAGGACATCCCCTTACGCACCGCTAATGCACGGGCCGTTGACGGGGAGGTCCTGCTCCTTTTTAGCCAGGTCGGCATCGCAGAAATGATCTTGACAGACCAGGGATCCTGCGTCATATCAAAGTTACTGTAATGGCAGAGAGGTGACCGATGGTCTGGTTGAAAGGATTAATCAAACCCTGAAGCAAATGTTGCATAAATGAATCAATGTTGACGGGAAAAACTGGCATCGGTTGCTACCCTATGTCCTGTTTTCCATTAGAGAAGTGCCCCAGAGCTCTACAGGGTTCTCCCCATTCACCCTCCTCCATGGACCTGGCGAAGGAGGTCTGGGAGGAACAAACCTCACATCACCACTCCATCATTGAGTATATGAAGCAGATGCAGCACCGGATGGCCCAGGTCTGGTCAGTCGTACGAGAGCACATGAGGAGGGCCCAGGACGCCCAAGCACGCATCTACAACAAAGGAGCCAAAGTCTGGGAGTTCCATCCAGGAGAAAGTGTACTGGTTCTGGTCCCAACTGACTAGGTGTCACGATTCTGATTTCAAAATTGAAAATCGATCTAAATGAGCGTTCGATTTCCAACTTCAAAATCACAAGCAGGTTCTCGATTCTCCCCGTATTTTTGTCGGTAATATTGTCTGACATGTTCGTTATATTGGGGAAGTCAAGATCGTGCGCTGAGCTCCTCCGCGGAGTCCACAGCGGCTCGCCCGGCTCAGAACTGACTTTCGTTAAGTTTAGTTTGGAGTTGGGTGAGCTGCAGTCGGCAATCAGAGGGGTCCGCGGCGCCGCACATTGGACATCGTACCCACCCACCTTGCACCAGGACTGCAGTAACGAAATTCAAATAGAATTAGAATATTGAAAAATAATTAAAAAAATTACACTATTCAAATGGTGAAATTTCAATTCAATTGTGTAATTTAGAATATATAATAATAATTGATTTAAAATGTTTTGGCAAACGTAAGCGAATCAATTAACATGTGATGGGCAATTAAATCCTATATAAGCTTGTGCTTGTTGCACAGTGCACAGAGAGAAATATTCCAGGTAATGGTGCAAAGTCCGCATCAACGGCATCCTCCGCGATTTCACTGTGTGTACAAGGGAGACTGCGCCTTTGACCAGAATGTCCGTAAATTCCACAGATGTGGTGATTAAAGTGAAAAATAAACACGACCATCACCAACTGAATGTCCTCTAGTGCAGAGATTCCCTACCACCGGCCTGTGGACCATGCCGGGCCGCGGGGATTTTACAGCGGGGCGTGAGAATGCTGGCTAGAGATTTTTCAGGAGCGATCTGAAATCTGCTCCATAGCAGAGCAGCAGTAGGAAACTGAGTAAATTAAATACATCTCAAGATTTTATTTGCTTTGTTTGGAGAAAGGACCACTCTGATCGGAACGCCCCTCCTCGTACTAAATTTGAGAATTACAATTTTGAATATATTTGAATATTAAAAACAATAAAGCATATGACTTTGAATGGGATTATAGAGGAATATCTACTGCCCTACCTGGCACCAGCGGATCTCGACCGCTCCGATATGGCGGATGCGCAGACGCATAAGGTGAGAGTTTACCACCGAGCCGATCGTGTTTTAGTACATGGCAGAAGACAAGATACATGTAGTAATTTGCCTTTTAATACCAGAATTCCCCTCCGGCAAAAATAGCGTACATATTTCTGCGTTTATTTTGGAGAGTAACTTAAAAGTAGTGCAATAAGGAACTATGGCGCACCAAAGGGCGTAGTCATGCTGTGGCTGCAGCGCGGCCTCCTTCCCATGACTGTACAGCTGTCCAGAAACGGCTGAATTAGTGCCCGAGCGGCGCTGATTGTTCCGACTCAGGACAGGGAGCTATCTTCACGTTTGTCTGTCATGTCTGTCTTGCAGAGGGGGATCGGCGCACGGGGCTCGTCAGCTGACCTGGAGCCATAGTGATGCATCACCCCTCCTGCGCCTGACTGATTGTCGCTATCATAATTGTTGTTTATAATTACTTATAAAATAACTTATTGAGAAACAACTTTTTCTTTACAAATCAATACTCAATAGTCTAGAAATGGTATTGCCGTCAGTGCTGAAAAAAAATGTACATGTTTATATCGAAAATCGAATGGTGACTTTAAAATCAAAAGTCAAATCGAATCATGACACCCCAACTAATGACTAAATTCCGGGCCAAATGGCACGGTCCCTATGAAATCGTTAGCAGCAGAGGCCCCGTTAACTACATGACTAGAAAGCCAGGCCGGCGTAAAGGCCACCAGATTTAATATGTGAATTCACTGAAAAAGTGGTTTGATCCTGACTCAGCCCCCTGTCCTCTCAGCCCATGTCTTCCACCAGGAACCTGCCACGGTCAATATGGTAGCGCAGCTGGCCCCTGGCAAACAGCAAGACTTACGGAGGAAAATGATGAGGACCGCCGGTGTGTTTTCAGACCAGCCTGGGAGAACAACAGTAATTGCCCATTGACTACTTATAATCCTGATAATTTTATAATCACCCAAATCCAGTTTGTTATCTGAGAGTAACCCCTCCCGTGACTCTGGGCCAGTCTTATTTAACCACATGCATTTAAATCCAGAAATTGCCTGAGGTTGATCCATTTAAACTTCACAAATCTATCCAAACAATTAAAATTACCTGACAACTCTTGTATGACAGACTGACCACAACATCCTGGTTCTGACAGGTACCTGTCTTTAACAGAGCATACATAATTTCCCTATCAGGTGTTGTTTAGACGGAGTTGGATGAAGGGGTTGTGGAGCAATTTGTGAAGTCATGTTTGTCATGTTTTAAATGCTGTCACTGTACCTCATTTCTCAAAATGTATTGCTCTGAAAGTTAACTCATCTCGAAAAAAATGTGTGCACAGCAGTGTGCAGATCACGGGCGTCTCCTCCCAGTGATCTGCGCTCCGCTGTGCCTTTTATTACATTTTTGAGCAGCTGCACCTTTTAAAGTTTCCTTCTGTAGAAAGAGGAAGTGAGAGCCGGAGTACTTTCTCAACAGCGCTGAGCGAAGGAGGCGTCTCTCTCTCTCTCTCTCTCTCTCTCTCTCTCTCTCTCTCTCTCTCTCTCTCTCTCTCTCTCTCTCTCTCTCTCTCTCTCTCTCTCTCTCTCTCTCTCTCTCTCTCTCTCTCTCTCTCTCTCTCTCTCTCTCTCTCTCTCTCTCTCTCTCTCTCTCTCTCTCTCTCTGAGATGTAAAAGAGATGTGTGACAACCTCAATCCATCACAGCTGATTGATGAGCCCACCGGACCTAAATTGAAGGACCCTTCTAAATCGACATTGATAGATTTAATTCTGTCCAATAGGAAGGACAAAAGTATTTGCTCTGAGTTTTTGCACTTGGCGTTAGGGACCACCGTCTTCTAGCCTGCGTGAGAAGTGTGAGACTGGAAAGACCAAGCTCTAAGATTGTCGTCAAAAAAAAATTAAAATCTTTTAATGAGCAGACTTTCATCAGTGACCTCACTGACAGTAATACACAGCACACATCTGAAATACCAGATGTAGAACTGGCATTGGAATATTTTACAATTTCATGTCTCACTATCACTGATAAACATGCACCTTTTAAAGTTATGTTATGTTTGTTATGTAAACTTTTAGAGGGTTAAAGATAGATCACGCCCCTGGTTCTCCAAAGAATTATTATTGACATTCAAGGCGAGAGACAAAGCCTGGGCTCTAACGAAGCCACCCTCCGGCTAACTCCGATCTGCCAAACTTGGGAAATTACAATTTTCTTGTGTACATCATGTGATTGGACAGGTGCACATATACAGACTACCGCTGCAATTTTCAGTTATCACAATGGTGAGATTGCTGATTTTGACGTTGTTTATTGTTCACTATGGAACAGTTATAGAACATAAAACTGTCACTGAGTTCAAATTAAATAGAATATGGGACTGTCACCAAGTTTCAGTATAATTCAACCTGTAACTCTCACTGAGTTTTAGTAGGACCCAACATATAACTAACATGGAAATGCTCAGTTCAAACTTCAAATTAAAGTCTCTTTTACTTTAAGTGCAAATATACATTTACATTATATTTATATGGTACTTTGCAAATAAATTGCAATGATTATAAAAAATTAAAAAATAAAATAAATGGCCGGCTCTTCTCACTCTCGTCTGCTGGAAGTCCTCCTTCCCTCACCGCACGTTAAACCAAGTGAATCAAATAGAACGACTGGTTTTACTGAGTGACTTGTCAAGAACCGAGTCTCAAAAATAGAGTCAAACTTTTAATCAGGAACAGAGCTCCGCTGTGACAGCGTTAGAAACACAGTCTGCACAATGTTAGAATATTATCAGGCGATAGGTTTACAATTTATCTCATCTTTGTTGACCTTGAAGTACCTCCAAACAGCCAACATTTTATTTTTTTATTTTTTGAGCGTCAACTACGCAACTATGTTACATTACGTTGCATCGGGTTTGAGTATCGGAGCATTTTTACGAGTACAGTACATGAGCACAGTATCGGGCTGTAAATTTGACCAACACAAAATCTGAAAATATATCTGCCACTGATGGCCTGGTGAAAACCGGCCAATCGATTGCTGCATCTCATCTTTTATATTTTGACATTACAGTCACATTTTTGTGCTTTATTATAACTCTCCAACTCAGAAATAAATGCACATCCTACTTGGGAAAGGCAAAAGCCAATCATGACAGATAATTAATCTCTAGCTCTTCTACAAATCAGTCAAAATTCTGGAAAGCACTAAATATAAATAAAAAAATATAAATCCTCGACATCTATTCCTTCTCATGTCAAATTTAACTACTGCTTGATCATTTTCCTCTTCCTCTTTCAGCTGCTCCCGTTAGGGGTCGCCACAGCCGATCATCTCCCCCCAATACCTTCTGTTCTGCGCATCTTCCTCCCTTACACCAACCTGCATGTCCAGCCTCACCACATCCATAAACCTTTTCTTTGGCCTTCCACTTTTCCTCTTGCCTGGTAGCTCCATCCTCAGCATCCTTCTCCCAATGTAACTCTCATCTCTCCTACACACATGTCCAAACCATCTCAATCTGGCCTCTCTCACTTTTCCACCAAACTGTCCAAGCTGAGCTGTGCCTCTAATGTACTCAAACACACACCAAACACGAGGAGAAATACAAGACAGGAAAAGCCATCCCACAGCTTTCAGATGCAGATTGGATGGCAGACCTTGGTTTTGCTGTAGATGTGACTGCACTAATGAATGAACTAAATGTCAAACTGCAATGCAAGGGCTTTTTTGTGCATGAAATGTACAGCGCAGTGAAGGCTTTCATGAGAAAGTTGCAGGTTCTCTCAAGCAAAATGGAGGACAACATTCTCACCCACTTGCCAACACTGAAGGAAGCCACACCATCAGCTGATCACCTCCACAGGTACTCATCCATATTAGAAGCACTGCACGGTGAGTTTTCAAGGCCATTTCAAGACTTTAAAACAGTTGAGAGTGAAATGCAGATGGTGTCTTCTCCCTTCACCTGCAGTGTGGATCATGCACCCAGTGATGTTCAGATGGAACTCATTGACCTGCAGTCTGACACATTTCTGGCAGAGCACTTTAGATCAGTCTCACTGCTTGGTTTTTACTCTTCCCTCAAAGAGGAGAACTTCCCACGTGAAGAGGCATGCTCAGAAGATTCTAGTCCTCTTTGGATCTACATTACATTACATTACATTACATTTAGTCATTTAGCAGACGCTTTTATCCAAAGCGACTTACAATTGTTCAAACACCGATGGACGCAGCCATCAGGAGCAATTAGGGGTTAATTGTCTTGCTCAAGGACACTACAGCATGCTAGCTGGAGGAGCCTGGGATCGAACCAGCAACCTTTAGATCACTAGACCACCAGCTCTACCGCCTGAGCTACCACCCCATCTACCTATGTATGTGAACAGACATTCTCAGTGATGAAGTTCAACAAATCCAGATACAGATCCTCTATCACTGATGATCACCTCTCAGCTGTCCTTCGCATATCCACCTCAGACATTGAGCCAGATTTCAATGTACTTGTTCAAGCCCAAGACAGACTGGATTTTACTGAACAAGTAAAATGAACTGAAAAACATTAAAAGCACTTATTGCTTTTTGTATCAAGTTCACCAATTGCTTATCTTTAACATACTGCAAAACACTTTTTCAGTATTTGTGAAGATTAACATGTTAAAAATAAAATGAAAAACTGATGTAATGATTGTTTTTACTGTTTATTACTTCTATCGGAGTATTTTCCTTTTTGACCTACACCACAGTTTCATATATTTATATAAATATTTACAAAAAAACCCTATTCTTCTGGTTACCAGTAGCAGCTAATCAAAATATATAATTTGCTGCTTTTTACAATGGGAGAAAACTAATATTGAGCAGAATCAAGTTATTGTTAGTTCAGCCCTCCAACACACCTCAGGTTTCTCATGTGGCCCCTTGTAAAAATGAATTGCCCACCCCTGAACTAGACCCTTGTTTTTTAAAGCTCTGTGCCCTATTTATTGCTGAACAAATTATATATCTTTTTAATATTTCTATCTCTACTGGAGTTGTTCCTCAGGTTTGGAAATCTGCACACGTAGGCCTATTGCATAGGGGTGGTGATAAAAAAATGATCTTAATAACTATTGGCCAATTTCCAAACTGTCCTGTCTTGCTAAAATCCTGGCATCCCGAGTTAATAATTAGCTCAAATCATTCCTCTCAAGAAATTTAATGTTGAGACCAGCGTTTAACATAGTACTGTCACTGCTGCCACCTTGGTTATGATTGATATTGTTGCTGCAGTTGACAAAGGAAAAATATTGTGCTGCCCTCTGTTGATCTGTCAAAAGCATTTCACACTGTTGACCGTGCTATGCTACGCTACAGAGCCTCTGTGATACTGGCTGTGACTATTATTCCTGTAAATGGTTTCAGGACGACCTGTCTCATAGACAGCAATGTGTGATTTGGGGAAATGATCGTTCTACATTTTCCACCACTGTCAAAAGGGTTTCAACAATGTTCAATATTTTGTCCTATCTTGTTCACAATTTATACCAACAATATTACATCCTTTAGAACAAATTGCAATTCCCATCTTTATACGGATAATGCAGTACTGTATTGCTTGCTTGCTACGTGACGTCGTGACACACCAGAAAAAAAAAGGAATGGTGTACTCCTCTCCAGGCAATGGGAAAGGAGTCAATGCGGCTCCCTTTTATACATACGATAGATAATTGGCCATCGCCGTAGGGATATGTAATGTGTATCCTGTATAGTGCATGTGTGCATAGTGTGTGTCCATATAAAGTGTACCTTGTGGCTCCAGGCTTGACCCCCAGCATGTCCCAGGAGTCCTTGCTGTTGCGGATGCGTCGGATGGTATCGGCCTGTTCCTTGGTGAATCCAACGCTGAGCTCAGACACCGGACGCTTCCCACCGTTCTCACACATGTCAGTGATGGAGGAGAAGAAGGCCTACACACACACACACACACACACATACACACACACACACAATCATCTGAGTTTGTTTTCAGGTGAATCCTAGGAACTTTTCCTGATACCAAATACCCAAAAATAAATAAAATCACTTTGATAAAAAACAGGACATATGAATAATAAAATATGAGTTTGGTGAATGGACAGTGAGTCATAATAAGTGCAGCCATTTAAAGGTCAATCACAGTATACAGATAATAACACTGCAGGAGGATATATACTCACTAAATGTGTAATTTTTTGATTGGAAAGAGAAATGTGGGTATTGTGGCTTTTTTGCGTACAGTTTTGATCAGTGTGTTTCAACCAGTGTTGCAGCTCACTAGTGCACCATGAAAGCCCACCAGGTGGCGGCGTGAATTTTTCTCAAATTTCACTTAAAAAAAAAAAAAAAAAAAAAAAAAAAAATGAAAACTGGCTCTTGTTTCACATGATCAAAATTGCAAGGTTGAGCTAATTCATCAGTTCCAGCAGAACAGCAGCTCTGTGTTCATCAGAACAAGTATGTAGTGTGGGTTCGACTATTTTTTGAGATTCAGTTCTTGACGAGTCACTCCGTAAAAGGAGTCGTTCGATTTGTCCGATGCTTCTTGCTTGGTTTGGTTGAGTTGGTGTAACGCTCGATAAGTGAGGCAGGACTTCCTGAACGATGAACGGGAGGAGGAAGTGTGGGTTCGGCTTCAAGTTGTGAATGTAATTCTCACAAGAACCATTTCATTTTGTTGTGTGTTAAACTGTTCAAAATGCCTCCTTTAATATTTTAAAAAGATTCAGTGCATCTCTTCTCACCTGGAACATCTCACTGATTCCCTCTCCGCTCTGTGCCGACGTCTCAAAATACTGGAAACCTCGAGACTCCGCCCACAAGCGACCTTCACCCTCATCCACCACACGGCGCTTTGTCAGGTCCACCTGCCGGCGTGCGCGCGCGCGCGCACACACACACACACACACACACACACACACACACACACACACACACACACACACACACACACACACACACACACACACACACACACACACACACACACACACACACACACACACACACACACACACACACACAGTAAATTCTACATACTAGTGGTTCTCAAACCTTTTTGTCAGGCCCACATATGAAAGTAAATTAGAAAAAAAACTGGCCATCCGGTCCCCCAATCAAAATCCAATCCTCTTTCTACAGTATGAATTTGAATCAGTGCTATTCCAAAATGTTGGCACTTGTAGCACATTATGAAAAACAATGCTAAGAAAAACAATTGCATTGTTTCTTCAGATTTATATCTGTTTCTGTTGAACAGTGAGCACAAAACACATTAAACTTGTTATAAAAAAATATGAAACGCAAAATGATGATTTATCATGTTTAATAAAGGCACCAATTGAAAAAAAATTGGTGTTTGTTCAAATATTCATTACTGCTATAAGCATGAATAAAACTCAAACAACTGTTAAACTGTCGATAGCAAATATGCTTTTATGATATGACTATGTAAACCAAATAAATATCATGAATAATTATTGTGTTTGCGTGACCATGATTCAGATGGGGAGGCAGACAGAGAGATGGACGGATTGACAGACAAGCAGACAGGCAGGCAGACGGAGAGTTATAGACAGACAGATAGACAGACAGAGACAGGCAGAGAGAGGCAGGCAGACAGATAGATAGACCAACAGAACGATATAGACAGACAGACGGACACAGACAGGCAGACAGAGACAGACAGACAGACAGGCAGGCAGACGGACGGACCTTGTTCGCGCAGACCACGAACACGATGCTGTCCATGTTGGCCTGGGAGCCCATCTCCTGCTTCATCTCCCCCAGCCAACTGTCCAGAGAGTCAAAGCTCTCTCTCAGGCCCACGTCGTAGACCAGGACCACACCCTGAGAGTCCTTGTAGAACTCATTACGCACCTGGAGGGGTGAGGGGTGGGGAGGGGGGAGAAAGAGAGACACGAGGGGGAGTGCGAGAGGCAGAGGAGGAACGGAGAGAAGGAGGGAGGGAGGGAGGGAGGCAGGGAGAAGGGGAGAAAGAGAAGGGAAGGGAGGGAGAGGGAAATAGGGAGGGGAGGGAGGGAAAGTGGGCGAGATATGGAGAGAGAGAGAGCGATAATGAGAGAGAGAGGGAGAGAAAGAAGGGAGCGAGTGAGAAATAGACAAAACAGAGAGAGAGAGGAGGAGCAGAGAGAGATAGAGGCAGGAGAGTGAGAGGTTGGGAGACAGAATGAGGGATGAGATAGAGAGAATGACCTCTACATCTAACATTCTTCCTGGTGTGTGTGTGTGTGTGTGTGTGTGTGTGGCGTGTGTGTGTTATATAGTGTTTGTCACCTCATAGAAGAAAGGATGTCCTGCCATGTCGAAAATGTTCACTTTGATCTCCCTGTCTCGAACCTGCACCCTGAGAGAGGCACACACACACACACACACACACACACACACACACACTCTTTTATTTTACTTTGTGTAATACTCCAGTTATGTCTGAATGAAAACCACCGACCAGTTGATAACAACGCTCCACCCACATGCTAATGCTACGCCACCTGGTGACGTTACATAGAAACTACAATGGACGACATGTCCTGTTTAACACCAATAACAGTAAATAGTTTGGTCGTATGTAGAGGGATATTATTATCATTATTTCATTAGTTATTGTATAAGACCAGTTTCTCACAGGATTTTTACATTATTTCTTTGGATATATTTGTCAGGTTTAGTCCTTTGGCATATTTGTGTACAGTTAAGGTTTATCGTATATCTTCAATTTTTTGAACATATTGCCATTTTCTTTGTCATATTTTTTATTCTATTGCCTTATTATTATTATAATTATTATAATTATTATTATTATTATTATTATTATTATCCAGGGATCAATAAATTATCTATCCATCCATCTTTTCTATCATCCGCCGTGTATCTATCTATCATCCACCTATCATCTATCATTTATCCATCTATCTATCCGCATGTCTACGCTACAATGGAATTCATAAGGAGTCATATTTTCTCATTAATGAATAATGTAAATGTTCAATTCAATTTACTTATTAGAACATGAGAATGTATTGAACTTAGTAAATTGTTTAGTTTTGTAAGATAATACTTTGCCGCGTAATTATGACTATTTTACTCAGTGGAAGCTCCTAGTCGTAGATAATAATGTCATAAAATAATTTCAAATCAATATTCTGTATCATTTATTTACTAAGAAGTCGTGTAATAAGCAGGATAACTCAACGCCACATGTCATTATCACTAAATAACAGGCAGGAGTTATTTTGAGATAATAACCGTCTGGATGTACATCATCCCTTTCTTAACAGAGTTAGATCAATTTAAATTGAACATAGTTATGTCATTTTAGAGCGTATACTTCACTACATTGTTGTGACTTTTGATCAATATTCCGTCTCAGAGTATTATTGTGTTTAGTAAGTAGTGTGTAATAAACAGGATAACGTCCAGCCAGACGCTCATTATCACTAAATAACCCCCTTCAGACCTGGTCACCCTGTCGGGGGTTATTTTAACAACCACGGCTGCTTATTCAATTAATTCAATGGAATATCGTGACATGACACGACATGGAATATCGTCTTGAAATGATAATAGTCATCAAGTATTACGGACATACTGGGGGGTTATTATGGGGTGTTAAATCAATTTCCTCACTTGGTCACTCCGTAGTCGATGCCGATGGTTGCTAGATATTTGGGCACAAACCTCTTCTCGCAGTATCTTTTAATGATGCAGCTCTGGGGAAAACAACAGGAGTCAATGAGAATGTGCCGATCACCAATCACCAATCAATACAGATTAATGAACACCACTTACCTTGCCCACCTCGGCGTTCCCTAGGCTGATCACCTTCACACGCAGGGACTTCTTGTTGTCGCGTCTCTTCTGCACGTTTGTCTCCATGCTAGGCTTCGGTTTGTTGACACTGGTTCGGCTAACAGGCTAATGTGCTAACTTTATAGGGTATGACAGGGTAACAGTAACGGGTGGTAGCTAACCGGCTAACGGAATCATAGGTCAGGGTAACAGGCTAGGGGGTAACAGGATAAGGTATGACAGGGTAGACGGCTAAGGTGCTAAAAGCTAAGGTGACTGACGGGGTAGCTTCAGTTGGGTACAGGAGGAGAAAGAAGACCGTCACCATAACCGCATTGCGGGTGTTGTGTTGGTGTTCCAGGTCCGCGTTGCTGTGCTGTTGTGGGTCAAACTGCCAGAATCGGAGAACCGAACCGAGCAGCAGCCGCTCGGGCTAATGCTAAATGCTAACCACAGCTGGTGCTGCGTTCAAATCCCGTAGGAGAGTTGGGAACTACGTGCTCGCGTCGTGAAATGATGTCATTTTTATTATTGAATGATTAAAATGGAGATAAAATTCCTATGACCGAAATATAACATAAGGTAATAATAACCAAATGATAGTCTAATATAATCATACAACCATAATATATAGAGTTGGTCTCAATATATATATATATATATATATATATATATATATATATATATATATATATATATATATATTTATATTTATAAATAATTGCAATAATGTAAACTTTTACAATTAAATGAATCAAAATAGTATACCTAGGAAATATTATTTGTAGTACTCGGACTGGATGGATTTATTTGTCTTAAAATATCCAAAAGTGAGAGCGCTGAGGTATAAATTGATTTATGGGTTCTTTCGCCAACACACAATGTATTACAATGATCACAAAGAAGCCAATTTAGACGCCTATTCAAACTTTATTCATGGGCAAAACCTCAGTATTAGAATTAATGAAGTTATTGACAAGGTTCATTGTCTCTTGCACGAATATCTATTAAAACTGGACAATCTGAGCGACAAGTAAGAAGCTTTATTGACAACATCCGGCCAGACAAATAGAGCAGAAAAAAACACCAACATGTCAAATAAAAACTAAATATCTCAGTTGGAAGTAGCTCCATCGACAGATAAAAATTGTTTAACGGTGGAAATTCAACACGATAAAAAGGTAAATATGCATCTATCGCCGTTAGCTAAACATTAGCTTAGCAAGACAATTTAACGGTGAAGTTCCGTAAATGTTAAAACCAATTTAAATTGTAATTTCTGCATTTGCTGCTAAAAAATATATACTTAGAGCTTGATAACAAAAAAAAATGCTTTTGACAAATGAGACTTAATGAGCTTTTCCTGAAAAACACTTTTTTATGGATCAAGTTTTTTCTTTTTACAAACATTTACTTCCAAATCATTCCCTCCAATTGTGAACATCGGTTGCTTTGGCAACAAGATCGAGGGAAAACAACTGAATTGAATTTTAAACAAGGAAGTCGATTTTTAATTCCAGAGCTAATGTATTCCAGTCCAGGGGTTTACCAACCAGTGGCGCTAGACCCCTACTGAGGGACGCCGGCGATCACCGGGAGGGTCACGAGGCCTTGGCATGGTTTTAGGCAAATGTTTTCTCAAACTAAAATATGGGTTAAAAAATGTGATATTTGGATAATATATAAATTGCAACATAATCCATGAATATATGTTCTAAAAACCACGGAAACTGAACCAATTCTGAAAAAAATGGCCGCCGACCGCTAATTTATACATGGTTAAAATAAAATGTATTGCGCAGATTGGATCGGGTTTGATTTGGGGGACTCTGAGCGAAAAATGGTTGGGAACCCCTGATCTACCCCTGTTCAGGGGTTCCCACTGTGTGGTCCGGGGACCCCCAAGGGGATCCATCAGGTGGTTCCGGGGGGGTCCTCACACACACACACACACACACACACACACAGACACACACACACACACAAAATGATTTATAGTTCAACCTTTAGCCGAACTAACTTTCATTTCCAAGACCTCACAGCCTGTCCAGTAATGGATGTTTGGGTCATAGTTTCACTGTTTTCCCTCTAAGTAGAGTAGAGACACTGAATCAGATCCAATAATAACAATATTGATCTCTGATTTGATCCCTGACACAGAATCTGATCGAATGAAAACTTGATGTGAGAAAATGTTGAGAATCACTGCTTCTACCGTGGATTCTAATCTCAAAAGGATCAAATTAAGTTATTCTGTGGGGCACAGATTACTATTTAGAGGGAAGACCTTTGTTTTTCACCATGGAGACGGAGTGACGTGTTAGCGAAGAGGAGGAGGAGGAGGAAGGGGCTGCATCTGCAGAGAGTCGTAGGTTTCCCTGTTGGCCATGCTCAGGCCCTGCGGAGAGGAGAAAGGTCCTTAAACTACTGGGCGGTTCAGCAGGAGGCAGCGAGTACCATCCTGAGCAGCCTCCCAGCGGATCGAAGAGAGCTGGAGCTAAACAGCAACTATCAGGTTTTCTTCAAAACAAATTTACAATCTCGGGCTCGTGGAGAAGATTTTTTACAGGCAGAAAAGGGCAAAAAAACCAGGAAAAAGCTGCTGAGCGCCTCTTGCCAAGGTGCCATTCACTGTAGCGCTGCCTCTGCCCCAATTGCCTCATGTTACGTACGCCACGTTCAAGTTCGCAGGCAATATCCGATGTTAAGGTGGGGGTGGCTAATTATTTCACTGGGTATGCCAACCAAAGTTTTTCTATTTCTGTTATCTATTCTACTGAACAGTGTGGTATACCCCTTGTGAGGTCAAGCATCCAAGTGAACACATTGATTAAGACTGTCACATTTATTAATAACTGTAATTAACAACATTTCTAGCGTTTGGGCAGCCTACACGCAAAATCATAAATGCAAGCACCGGCATGGACACCTACGGCGGAAATTCGACGCAGGCGTATAATTTACCCTAAAAATATAATAGGAAAATTGAATACATCAAGTCAAAGATCAGGTGAAACACATGAGAGTAAGAAACTATTGACAACGCAAAGTACAAACATAGTCATCTGTGGGAAGGATAAAGAGGTGTGTTGTCTGTCCTGGGTATTAAATATGTATGTCATAAATGCCGTTTTATTGTGAGGTTGAAGTTTTGTAAGCACAAAAGAACATTAAATAGGCTGATGGTTAAACAGCTCATAGTGATGGCAGTGACAATCACAAGTAAAATTTGTGAGCACCACTGCTTTATACTCTGTTTAGGATTACTAAGAACTATTTTAATTCTGCAGAACCCGGTTTAGGGCCACCAGAACCATGTTAATGAGCCACCACACTCACCTGGTAGACTTGTTCATTCTTCCTCTGGCGCTGCAGAGAGAGAGAGATAGGAATCACTACATGTAGTTATTCACATTACCACTAGAGGGAGCGCTAGTCCATCATAACCTAATCAAGATAAACCAGTAACAGCAAATCAGAATCCAACTGGAGTTCTTTACTTATTGTACTTTAGTCTCTGGTTCTTTTGGGAGAATGTTCTTCACAATATTGAGAACACACACATACGCACGCATACACGCACACAAACACACACACACACACACGCACGCACGCACGCACGCACACACACACACACACACACACACACACACACACACACACACACACACACACACACTCACCTCTTTCTTGACAGGAAGTTCATTATAATCATCCTCTTTGCGTTTCTTCAAATCCTGTATCAACGATAAGAAACTTTCACAATCCAACTTCAACAAGGGAATATAGATTTTGTGTATATATATATATATACATATATATATATATATATATATATATATATATATATATATATATATATACACACAAAATCTATATTCCATATAACATTTTCCTTGTTGATATGTCCTTAATCCATAGAGAAACTTTAATATAGAATATAGAGTGTGGTTCTTTAAGGACCATACTTTACTTTAAAACCTGTTTAGGACCACCAAAACCCTTTTTAGGCCCAGTTCCACCCTGTTTAGGACCAGCAGAAACAGTGTTTTGGACTACGAGAACCCTGTTTAAGGGCCAGCAGAACCCTGTGTAGGACCAGCAGAAACAGTGTTTAGGACTACCAGAACCCTGTATAAGGGCCACCAGAACCCTGTTAAGGAACACTAGAACCTTGTTTAAGGGCAACCAGAACCCTGTTTAGGAACACTAGAACCTTGTTTAAGGGATACCAGAACCCTGTTTAGGACCACCACACTCACCTGGTAGACTTGTTCCGTCTTCCTCTGGCGCTGCAGAGAGAGAGAACGTCGATCACTACATAATAACCACTAGAGGGAGCGCTACTCCATCATAACCTTATCAAGATAAACCACAAACAGCAAGTCAGAATCCAACTGGAGTTCTTTACTTATATTGTTCTTTAGTCTCTGGTTCTTCTAGGAAAATGTTCTTCACAATATTGGGAACACACACACACACACACACACACACACACTCACACACTACCACACACACACACACACACACACACACACAAACGCACATGTTCACAAGGGAATTATTATAAATATATGCTGTATATATATAAATATATGCTGTGTATATATATAAATATATACTGTATGTATATATATATATATATATATATATATATATATATATATATATATATATATATATACACACATACACATTTGTGTGTGTGAGACGCACTGTGTAGAACAGTAGAACACGCACACAGACACACACACAAACACACACATACACACACACACACACACACACACACACACACACTCACCCTTCCGCTCTCAGGATCGGCTTTCGCTAACGGAGCATAATTTCCAAGGTCCTGTAATGTAATGATATAATACAATATATTATAATATCACATTATATAAAGAAATATAATATGATATACTATGTATATTGTATATCATATAATGTGATTGATATATTGCAGCATAGTTAATATACTGTGTATAGTGTAATAATAATATCTTACTGTGTTCTTCTTATCTGCTCCTGTGTGGGACCTGAAAAACTGCACAGAAACATTAATGTCAATAAATTGAGTTTTGAGTTTGGCGTCATCTAGTGGCGATTTGTAATACGAAGTCTAGACTGGGAGGATTGGAGAAATAATAGAGTGCTGCAGGGATGAGCCATTTTTCAGGCCAACCCCCGAAGTGGGATTTTTCCAATGGATTTTGGATTATTGCAGAAAATAATCTCTGTGGCAAACCAAAGTTTATGACACTTCCACGTTTTCTTCAACAAGATAATCTCCGCAAATGTACACCACTTTGATGGTTTATGAAGTGTAAATGCAATCGCCAGGGGTAAAAAGCTGACGTTATATATAAAGGAATATATAAATATATATGTATAAACTAACTAGACCACGGTGGCATGACGTCACGTCACCACCACAAAGCTTCCAACTTGTCACTTGGTTTTGCGCGCTGACCTCTACTAAAAACGCCCGGAAAGTTTGAGTTAGAACAGTTTGCAAGAGCACGAGTAGCAACACAACTAGAGGCTGTGAAGACGGACGAGTGAGTAGATACTTTCTGTGTTCAGCGTGATGACGTTTTATGTCCTCGACAACCTCGGTTGTCTCATTTAGCCACTTGTTAGCAACTGCCTTTTTTAAGACAGCTTAAAGCTTAAAAATTCCCGAGTGGGCTATTTACTCACGTATTTTATGTCGTGGAGCAAAACGTGAAAATGTCTCAAGCTTGTGTTAACCACAGACCTTATTTCAGGCATCGAACCAAACATCCATTCAAAAAACCCATTGACCTTCAGACGAGGGAACCGGAAGTTCGAAAACGCTAACCCATTTTAGGACTCCTTCCTGCAGCACTCTATTGAGGCATTCTGAAGGAATTTTGGCTTTGTTTCGTCACGTCGACAAATAAGACACACGTTCAAGTCCCAATTTTTATCTTCAAAGGTCCATGTTCGTCTGATGTTGCCTTGTCGATCTCGATCGTTGATGGATATTTTCCATCGACAAAGTTTACAGTTTTTGACCATATCTCATTTCTCACACCTTGAGGAGTCTGCGATTGTACCATTAGATTTTTTTTGTTTGTTTGTTGTTGTTGCTGTTTCTCAGAAACGTGTCTTTTAAAGAGAACGATAATGACCGGCTCCCTAATCGGAGCCGGCGCTTTATATGATTCAAATCCAGTCCAGTAACATTTCATTTGTGTAAATAATGTTATTTTTGGTGAAAAGACACTTGAATTGAAGTGATGGATGTGCACAAACAACATCCACGGGTGAAAACATTTCATATTTCATTGAAAAAATAAAAATAAAAAATGTGCTTGGGAGCCGGCTCCTACTAAGCTGCAAGAGGCCACGAAAGACAGAGATTTGATTTGATGGGGTGGATATAAAATAAAAGAAAAATAATAGAAGATAGAAATAAGATAGAAATAAAAATAAAATAATATATATATACACGTATATATATATATATATACATACACACTGTATATATATATATATATACACACACACACTGTATGAGAGCCATAAGAGCCAGCTCTTTATAAGCAAGTCAAAAGATCAGACTCATTGATAAGGACTCTAAAAAAGGGAAGCTATTTATTTTTAAATAAAATGCAAGCATGAACGTTAACTTTAGCAGCCTTCATCACTGCAAGGAAACAAATCTAGCAAAACGAGCAAATTATTATGGGATGTTGACGATTCCTCCCCGATGAAGCGCTCGACACACTCCGACCCAAACACATTTTGACAGAAACAGAAACCGAACCTTCTCCTTGATGAAGAGACCGGTGACGATGACGCCGTAGAGCGCCAGGAAGCCGTCCAGGATGAAGCACAGCTTGGGGTCGTACACGTTGATTACCTGTGCTGGAGGAGGAGGGGTCAGAGGTCGAAACGGTCAGGTCCATTCATTACCGCGGCAAAACAAAATCGGTTCCAACTGAACTGATTCTGATCAAACGTCAGAGAACCTAAGTGTGAAAACTGTTCAAGATATGTAACATTCCATGATAATAAATGACAAATATTATATTGAATGTTGACCGAAGGTGGTAAGTTTGTTCTCCAGATGGTCATATTTTATTTAATTATTACTAGTATTATGACCAAAACAGAGACTTACTGACTGATATCCGTCAGCAAATTCAGCATTTTAAACAAGATTTTAAATATGATACACGATGTTGTTGTTTTTTTATCATAAAGCAGGATTTAATTGTACATTAAATGCTGATTTCATGTATTTTATGTATTTTTTGTTGTATGAAGCCAACATGACATCCAATTTTATTCAGATATCTGCGAGAGGTCAAGGGACCCGTTTGAAAACGGTCATGCTCATTTACTTTTGTCAGAAAAGATCGCCGATTTGGAGCTATGTTACGCCCGCTTCCCAGCGAACTAGCATGACATGGTTTACAGCCGACGAGCTCGTCAAACACGGGCCGCGTGTCTTTCTCATGGCGCCTCCCCTTGCGGCTGCCTGCGCGAGCACCTTATGTCGATTACGCACTTTTTTTTTTTTTTTTGTATTTTTTGAGCTTATAGAGCTTATTGTGCGTAATCAGCAGGTGTCATGACCTTTCACTGCATATATGTATGACCGTATGTATATGATTGTGACAAATAATCTCTTGAACTTGAACTTGAACATCAGCACGCTACCAGGAGGAGCTGGGGATCAAACCGGCAAGCTTCCGCTTACTGAGCTACTGCCCCCAAATAATAAATAAGGCCGTACTCAGAGGGCTGGGTATTAACCTCTTTATTGTTTTATAATCTAAGGATAGCCTCGTTCGTCTCCAGCAACCTTTACTCCGTCACAGCTCTCAACCTCCGTATTTTCTATACAATCTCAATAAGCTCTCTGTATATTCTCGAGGTTCAAGTCCATGTAGTGGTGCAAGACTCGCCAAAGATGCGTTTTCGGGCGTCGTGAGTCACTCTGATAAAAGCGTTGATGTTTGCCACTCGGTAACTGCAGTGACTCACAGGCTGAGCGGTGAACTGGGACTCGAATCTCGAAACGAAAAGACCCAAGAGCCCTGAGTCACGCATCCTCCCCAACCAGAGGCAATGACTCCCGAAGCGCATCGCCAACGAGGATCCGTGAGACGCGGAACACGAAACGCGCAAAACACACCAACTGATTTAAACGAACAAAGAGTTCAACAAAACGTATTCCTGGGTGACTCCTAAAGAGCCGAATCTTCAAAGAGAGCCAAACTTTTCATCACTGGGTCTGTGGGCTTAAAATAATATTTCAAAATGAAAACCAATAGGGAAATGAATAAGGAAGAGAACAAACAAAGGGGATTATTTAATGTTTTTTTGTTTTGCGAGTATTGAAAACAATATTTTACTGTTTTAATCGTCCATTTAATTAATTGTTTTACAAACACTTTTTAAAAGCATTTCAATTATTCCTTTCGTAAATCCAACTATAAATGGAATCTGGACTTTCTGCCTTTACCTCGTCCACTCTGTAATTCTCATCGCTCTCTTAGCCACGCTGAGCGAGAGAGACACCTTGTTTTTTTGTTCTCAACATTGACACCTGTGGTCTGACTTGTGGTAAGAGATGAAACTCCCATGATGCATTTCTGCCTCCAACGGCACCAAACACACAGACATGTGTGTTAAGAAAAGATAAATAAAAGTTAAATAAAGAAAAGATAAACTATAACTATTAATAAAAGAAAGATAGAGACAATATTTCGTCTGGGATTTTGGTTGCCGTGATATTGCGATATACTTAAAATCGACAACCCACAAAATATGTCAAAAATTGTGTTGTGACAATTGATTTTGCCATTATCACCAGGGCTACACGTAAGCATTACTTTTAACCAGTGTCTCGCTTTGCAAAACATCAGAAACATGTACAGTAGAAGTGTGCAAAACCTCAGGAATATGTAGAAGTGTGCAAAAATATAGAAGTGTGCAAAACCTCAGAAACATGCAGAAGTGTGCAATAATTTAGAAGTGTGCAAAACATCAGAAACATGTAAAAGTGTACAGGAGCCCTATTGCACAGCAATAGGGGGCTTTTGTCAATGAAAGACTGACGTCAGTGGTGTGTGGATGGATGTCATGGATCTGCCACACTCACAGACAAGATTAATAAAATGTGTATTTAGGGTAGTCCCGACATGCCGTAGTCCAAGTTTGATCCAGTTTGGTCCGTTATTGTGGAATAATTTAGTAAAAACTGTATATTTTATTAAGGCACAACGTGCACACATGTGCAAATGACGACATGTATTGGTCACATGATAGCATTGCAGTCTAGTGAATGGTCAACAAGATGGCACCACGCACAGCACACATGCGCACGTTCAGGGAGTTCACAGATCACAGGATAGCACTGCATTCCAGTGACATACAGATCTAATCGCGACTGGACTTTAACTAAAGGAATACAGGATACAAACTCTTAACCATATGAAGTGACAAAGTGACAGGTATTATTTTATTACTATTAAACTTTATTATGTTTGAAAAAACGATGTTAAAGTATTACCAGAAGACAATTGGATTAAACAAAGCGCAGCGTATTAAACGTCATGAATATATACGCTTCTGAGGACAACTGACACGCACCAGATTAAGTTCTACAAAATAAAAACCCAATAACACAACTGTCGGAATTTATAGACATTCCAGTGATATCAATGTTTACAAACCTCCAGAATTATAATTACTGGTAACAATAACCATAAGCAATTACATAATACAAGGAATATGTATTTATTGTGTATGTGTTTTGAAATATTTTCATTATTTTTGTGTTTTTGAGTTCCGTTCCAGGTGTCTCAAAGAAGCCCAAATTCCAAGGCAGCAAAGAAATGATGGACAGAACGTGGTGCTTTGGAGGTCAGCCACTCTCCTCTTAAAAAACTAAAATACTTTCTGAAACCACTGAACAAAACTCTGGACATAACTCTCAAGTAAGGACTGCAAAAAACTCTGAAAACACCACTGGAAAAACGCCTACAGAAGATGCTGCAAAATCGGACAACATTTAATACAGATTTAAAGTTCCTTTAAATAAACCTGTTGATTCTCCACACATCTCGGTGTTAGGAGGCTCATTTCATCAGGATGATGCACGGTTTGGACTCCAGGAACAAGCAGGATGCAGCTATCAGTTTGACACCAGTACTGTACTTAAGAGCAAGACCCAAAATGTTTTGACATGGACAGTACGTGACCTGGATGGTGTTTTGATGGAAGGAACTAGCCTCGATCAGGTCATGTCTGGTAGAATAAAAGACAATCTTTTAGGAAGAGATTATATTCCATACCTTCTGTCAGACAACATTTGCATTTATGTATGCTGAAGCGGTGTCTGGCTGTATTGACGTTGAAAATTAGGACTTTGCATTAGGGAATAAAGCCATGCCAATTGGTAAAGCCATTCAGAGATCACTGGTAAATGATGACACATGCTTATTAACAATAATTGGCAATACATGTGAAATAATTGAGCAAGGATCATGGTATACAGTAATAGATTGACACACATGCAGCACAGTTGGAAATTTGCAGTATGACTCAGCCAGCAGCTTTGTAGCTTATTACAACATCATGGACTCTGTTTACAGGCATTTCTGTAATGCTGCACATTCATTTAATGGAAGCCAACCACTATTTGAAATCACTGGACTAAAAGCACATATTTTTGACATAAAACGACACCAGCAAGTGAGTGGATAATGTACAGCAATCCAGTAGAAAATAAATCTGCCAAGGACAACCACACCACCCCATGGATTTCAAAGGCCAAGATGAGAAATCTCAATATGTGCTAAATGTTGCTGATAGAATTAGCCATATAACAAATTCTAATATATCTGATGTTATTGCAGTCAATACATTGGAAAATACAAACTATCAATGAATCAATTATTTTATCAAAAGAAAAAAGAAAAAAAGTACAATCCCTGATGTGCAATCTGTCGAAATATGTGCAATAAGCTCAGTACTCTGATTCCTATTTATGGTGTTTTTTTCTATATATTGTTTATAGTGCTTACTCTGATATGCTCTATATTTTCCGCTGTCACTTTTTGCTGCTGTAACTATGCAAATTTCCCCGTGGTAGGACTAATAAAGGTTTATCTTATCTTATCTTATCTTACCAATTCCTCCCTTTAACTCAATAAAAACAATTTTGAATATAATTCATTCCAATAAGAGCAGTCACATACATAAAGCAATTTTAATGGGTGACCATTGTGAAACAAAAGAAAAAATACAAACTTTTATATAAAAATGTAATACAAGGAACATGTATTTATTGTTTATGTATTTTGTGACTACTTTTCATTATTTTTGTGCTTTACGTGCAACCCATTATACACAATTTATTTAATTATATATCCTCCACAATCAAAGTCAGTTACCTTAATTTATTTATTTATTGGTTTATAAAATACATTATTGTGAAGGCAGTTTTCTGTTGACTTACAAAGTGGCATACCATGCTGCAACGAATGAACTTCTGCAGTCACAAAACGGAGAACCAAAGCACACCCATCCATTGAACTTTAAAGGGCTGATTACCCTGGACCTGAGTTCCCATATTGGTGCCAGCAGCATGTTGGACCTCTAATAATAATTAATAACCCAATTGTTATCGTTTGGATTTTTATAATTTTCCTCTGAATTTTTTGGGCTAAAACTGTCTGGATCAGAACCACCGCAGACGCTATGGACATGGATGAGGTGTCGTTAGAACCGGGACGGCGCCAACATCTCGCGGTTCAAGTTTCATCCGAATCGATCCACATACAGAGCGGAATTTGACCCAAAGTAGCAGAACGTTCAAAAAGTATCGATCCAGTAATGGAACGAGATGAGTTTTGGAATAAGGCGCTTTGTGACATCATCATACTATTTACTATAAATGTGCAAGTTATGGGTCAGAATGTCTATTCACGTCGTGCGTGGTGTATAGTGTAGACTCCATCACTCTGTAGCAGTTAGAGATCACAAACTAGATGTGTGTGTGTGTGTGTGTGTGTGTGTGTGTGTGTGTGTGTGTGTGTGTGTGTGTGTGTGTGTGTGTGTGTGTGTGTGTGTGTGTGTGTGTGTGTGTGTGTGTGCGTGTGTGTGTGTACCGTCTTATCTGGTTGATGTCGGTAAGGCCGTTCGATTTATATTTTCTCTTTGGTCTTTTTGTAAATGTAGACAAATGTATTCCGACATAACCCCGTGTTGGGTGTGGTGTTGTGGTCCTCCTTACTTTGCCGGATTTGCGAAAAAAGACGAGGAAGCATGAATCCACAGAAGGTCTGCATCGCCCGATCGTGGGAAAGAATGATGCGTTCATGTACGAGGAACACGTCGGAAAACTAAAACCCAGAAAATTGTGATTACTCACAGAAAGACGTCAACTTTTTTCGGATTTAGTGGAACCGCAACCTATCGGAAATGTAATCCACAGAAAGGCGTCACCATTAATTTAATGTAAATTTGCTTTGCTTCGTAAGCTTCCCTAAGTAAGTCATTATTGCACCACACGACAACTTCCGTCACTCAGACTCCACAGTTAAATACACAAACAACATGGTGAGTTCTAACATTGCCAAGGTTTGTCAAAAACAGATGGTTGTTTTAAAGAAACTTCACATACATGCAGTTTCCTACACCTTTTTCTGGAACATATCCAAGAGATCAAACATACAAGTCATAGATAATGAAACTGACATGAAACTCCGAGAGGAGGAACTGTTAGAGATAGTGGACATAATAACATCGACTAGTTTGACAAACAAACATGTATGCCTCAAGTGTGGGGGGAGTCAGGAAAGGTTCAACACTGACCACGACAACCACACTTGCCAAGGTCGTAATAGATTCCAACTCAAGGGTAAATACAACTGCAACATTAGTGGCACTCTGGAAATTACAAATGATGCAGTGCACCCTAACCTGGATGTTACAGTAACTATTACAATGTCTGTCATACACCGTTACCTGGTAAAATACACAATTACCAACTTAATGACAGACATTTCAGCCACCCAACGACAATTTGTTCCAGGTGGCTACTTCCGAGTCACCTACACCAACAACAATATGGTGACTGATATTACAAAAGTAAAAAAATGGTAAAAACAGAAAATTGAGGTGAATAATTTCTTTTCTTTTTTTACCTTTGTTCAGATGGCCTTGTTTTTGTATTACATATATTACAAATGTCGCGCTGTTTTTGTAAAAATTAGGTCCCCAAACATTGTCTTTTTGTGTTAATCTCTACAAATAACACAATGTTTATAAACACAGTTTTATTTGAAAATGTAATACAAGTTGTACATTTGTTTACTCTTTATTTCGAAATGACTGAAGATTGCCATTTTAATAACACACTTTTGTTAAATGTTGTGTGATCTTTATAAACACTGTGATATTTAGTTTGATTGTTTTGTCCGGATGTTTTGGACAACTGTTTCATAAAACAATTATCTGTCTTGTCACCTCTTCTCCCAATTACCCAATGCACTCGTTTTCATCAATGTAAAATCAGTAAAAGAAACAGAAAGAAAGTAAAAAACACCTGGCAAGCACTGGCAGCACACTAATGCACAGTGGTTAAACAACACTGCTCTGAAGTCTAAAGCATCACTGTGTGGAGCTTTTATCTTCTGGACTCTGTGGTTTGAAGGTTTGATCTGACAGGAAGTCATGGTTTCCTATAACACACACACACACACACACACACACACACACACACACACACACACACACACACACACACACACACACACACACACACACACACACACACACACACACACACACACACACACACGCCTAGGTTCTGATATACACTGCCACATTTCATTAATCCAATGATGTGATCAAAAACAATAAAGTAATAACCAAAAAATATAATAATAACATACCATCAATAATGATATAAAGTACATAAACCAATAATGTGATAAAAAAAAAGCTAATAAAGTAAAAAGAAAATAGCTATGTCTAACTATTAACTCGCTAACACACAAACGCAACATGCAAAGCCTTAGTTTAAAGTAACCCATTACATGAAGGAAAATGTTATATTTATCCATTTTTATATGAGAATTTTATTTGTAAATCTGTTAAGAAAGGGATAATGTACAGCCAGGCGGTCATAATCACAATATAACCCCTGACTATTATTGAGAGATAACAACTGGCTGCACATTAATGTGCTTATTACACGTCTACTTAGTAAATAAAAGAATACACTGAGACAGAATATTGATTTGAAATGTTTTTATAACTAATATGTCTAGTCACAACAACATAACTAATAATGTAGCCAACAACGTGGTGAACTATTCACCTACTTTTAACAAACCTATTTACGGTTATTAATATTAAACAGGACATTTCCTCGTTCATCCCCCTTAAGTCTTCCATTGTAGTTTCTATGAAGTGCCACCAGATGGCGCCACTAGCTGGTGCTAGCGTTAGAATTTAGGCGGAGGGTTGCGAGCGATGTCAAAACCAGGCGGGGAAGAAGTTTCCTGTGGCAACGGTTGTTATTAACAGATCAGCTGTGGTTGTTCAGAAATAACTGACGGCTGGCTGCAGCTATCGACCAATCAAAATCCAGTATTCCGTGGAGCCACAGTGCAGTAATGCTATTTATTCCTATAGAAGGGTTAGCTGTAATTGGGAAATACAGTCATTTAATGTAACGTTATGTAACCCTAAGTAAAATATTATGGATCAATGACATTAATTGATAACTCTTTGTTCTCATTTCAGTTCGTTGCCCAACAGCCAAACTCAAATTATTTGGCCTAATCTGCTTTATTTCTAAAGATGACCTAAATGATGGTCTATCAAGTAGACAGTAACTTACTTTCACAGAGTATTTTGTATTATTGCTATCTGTAAAAAAGTATATACGTATATCTGCGTAGATAAGCAGGGGATAACACCCACCCATTATCGTAAAAGAACTCCGGACAGGGTGACCAGGTCTTGTGGCACCTAAGGAGGTAATTTAGTGATGATGAGCGTCTGGCTGGACGTTATCCTGTTTATTACACACTACTTACGAAACACAATATTAAACCGAGACGGAATATTGATGTGAAATGATTTTATAGCTAGTATCTTCATTGTTAACAGATCAGGTATCGACCAATCAGAGCCACAGTGGAATAATAATGTATCAGAGGTTGAGTTTGAGAGTTTTATTTTGTTTTTTTTTAGGAAATGTGATCATGTGTAAATGTTTACTGTAACATCTGACGTCGTTTTCTGATCAGCAGATGAGTGTTTCCAGGCACCACAGATGGACGAGTGGGAGTCTTCACCTCCACAACGCACTGCTCTCATCTGTTTTCATTTATTCACATCATTCTTTGAAGCACTACAGTGTTTATCCCCGTGGGTTGCTCTTTCTTCTTTTCTTGTTCTTTATTTCAGGATTGTTTCCCTGTTTACTGTTTATTTTTAGGCTTATTTTCTCTTGTTTACTGTTAATTCAATTTGTATATTGCCAGATTTTTCTTGTTTTGTTTCGTTTTTTGGGGGATTATTTTCAGGTTTTTTTTAGGTTAAGCTTTATTTTTCTGGTTTATTGTGGGGTTTTTTTTGGGGGGGGGGGGGGTGTTATTGTATGTTTCTATTTATTTTAGGGTTCTTCTGTTTTCTTTTCTGTTAATTGTAGGATTTTTTTTTCTTTTGTTTGGTTTTATGATTATCTTGTCTATTGTTTTTTGGGATTTTGTTGATTGCTTGTTTCAGGATTCTTTTTCTGGTTCATTCTCTATTTTTAGGTCTATTTTTCTTGTTTTCTGTAAAACCTTGAGGTTTATTGCATATTGTCAATTTTTTTGTTAATTCTCAGGTTGATTGTGTATTGCCAATTATTCTACTTTTGTAACTTATTTTTAGTGTTTATTGGATATTGCCAATTTATTTATATTTTTTATTCTTATTACTTTTTTATTTCCTATTTGTTTTTTAATATGAGCTTCTGTTACATCCCATCTTGTTACATATACTTATGCTTATATCCACTTCCAATAGAGTTCCATCTGCTTTAATCCGCAACAACAGGAAACATCCAATCTCCACCAGAACGTGGTTAGAGTTTGAACGGTGGTTTTTCCACTCATTTGCACAAGTTTTTGAAATCCATCAGATTTTTTTTACCGGAGTTTAACAACATAAAATATAGTTAATCTGTGTTTTACATCTTCACTTCCATCTGCTTTGAGTCTGTAAAAAATCCTACTAATACCATCTTAAAATGGCACCAAACTTGTTACGACTCAGAGCATCATTTCTAGCAAAACTACAAGTACAAGTACTAATATGATTAGAAGTAGTACTGCTGCTACTACAACCATGTAGCAATGTTACAACTAATACCACTGCTACAGTAATATAAGCCTGTATTTTCAAATGATATTATACATTTTTTATCTAATAGTTAACAACAGGTATTGATGATAGTAAACATAATAGTCTCAGATTTGTATATATACACACACATAGATATACAGTATGTATATTATGTATATGTGTACATTACAGTATGTACATATAGACATACTAAACATCTGAGAATCATGTTTACTATCATAGATATAAAATATGTATGAATAATTTTGCTGCGTCAGGGTTACATGAAGCCTTTCATATTTAAACATTTGTAATTTGATTGTTGGTTAAAGAGTACTGTAGTCAAAGAGTTACTGTACTTTGAAAACTGTCTTTACGTGTTTCACTTCAACTTTATAATGCTCTCATTGAAGAGTTGCTTATGAAGCACCATAAAGTGTCATGTAACATTAAGTTTCATAACTGCGACATAAAACATTTTTATGAATCTTTATGACGTCAGGTGTCATAAGACATACATTTACCCAAACACCCACAGATACAGGATTTTTGACAGTGTCAATGGAACAAATTAAGACAATAGATTCTTCTACTCTACCTCTATTCTACTCTCCCTCTACTCTACTGCTACCCTTCATCTACCCTTCTCTATCTTTATATCTACTCTACCTCTACTTCTACTGTACTCTACCTCTACTTCTACTCTTCCTCTACTCTACCTCTACTCTACTTCTACTGTACTCTACCTCTACTATACCTCTGTTCTACCTCTATTCTACCTCTACTCCACTCTACCTCTATATCTACCTCTACTCTACTTCTACTTCTACATTACCTCTACTGAACTGTACTGTACCTCTACCTCTACTCGATCTCTACCTCTACTCTACTGCTACCCTTCATCTACCCTTCTCTACCGTTATATCTACTCTACCTCTACTTTTACTGTACTCCACCTCTACCTCTACTTCTACTCTTCCTCTACTGTACCTCTACTCTATATCTACCTCTATCTCTACTCTACCACTACCTCTACTGTACTCCACCTCTACTTCTACTCTTGCTCTACTGTACTCTACCTCTACTATACCTCTATTCTACCTCTACTATACCTCTTCTTTACTTCTACTCTACCTGTACCCCTAAACGACCTTTACCGCTAATTTACCTCGACTGTACTCTACCTCTACTCTACCTCCTTTCTACCTCTAAACTCCCTCCTTTCACTCTACCTTTACTCTATTTTACTCTACTACTACTGCACCGCACCTCTACTCTACCTCTATTCTACTCTACATCTCCTTCTACTGTACTCCACCTCTACCTCTACTTCTACTCTTCCTCTACTCTACCTCTACTGTACTATACCTCTACTAGGCCTCTATTGTACCTCTACTCTACTCTACCTCTACTTTACCTACACTCTTCCTCTACTCTACTTCTACTCTACTATACCTCTATCTCCACTCAACCTCTACTGTACTCCACCTCTACCTCTACTCTTCCTCTATTCTACCTCTACTCTACCTTTATATCTACTCTACCTCTACTGTATTGTACCTCTACCTCTACTATACTTCTATCTCTTATCTACCTCTACTGTACTCTACCTCTAAACTACCTCCTTCCACTCTACCTCTACTCTACCTCTATTTAACTCTACTCTACCTCTACTACTACTCTAGTTCACCTCTACTCTACCTCTACTTCTACTCTACCTATACTTCTATGCTACCTCTACTCTACCTTTACTGTACTCTACCTTTACCTCTACTGTATCCCTACTCTACCTCTTCTCTACCCTACCTCTATGTATACCTCTACTCTACCTCTACTTCTACTCCATCTCTACCAGAGATAGAGGAAGAGAATGAGGTACAGTAGAGTTACTGTACCTTTTTCTCTACTTCTATCTCTACCTCTACATCTACACTACCTCTACTCTGCCTCAATTTCTACTCTAACTCTACTCTTCTCTATCTCTACTCTACTTGTACTCTACTTGTACTCTACCTCTACTGTACTCTACATCTACTCTATCTCCACATCTACCTCTACATCTGCTCTACCTCTACCTGTACCCTACCTTCTATCTACTCTATCTATCTACTGTTTTTTGTTTGTTTTATCATTATCTTTCTTGTTTATTGTTTTTTGGGATTTTATTGATTGCTTATTTCAGGATTAATTTTCTGGTTCGTTCTCTATTTTAAGGAAAATGTTCTTGTTTTCTGTAAAACCTTTAGGTTGATTGCATTTTGCCAATTATTCTACTTTTGTAATTTGTTTTTAAGGTTCATTGGATATTGTCAATTTATTTATATTTTTTATTCTTATTACTTTTTTTAATTTCCTATGTGTTTTTAATATGAGCTTTTGTTACATCCCTCTACCTCAACTCTACCTCTATTCCATCTCTACCAGAGATAGAGGAAGAGAGCCTGGTACAGTAGAGAGGTAGAGATAGAGGAAGAGAAAGAGGTTCTTACTGAACCTACCTCTACTCTTCTCTACCTCTATATCTACTCTACCTGTACTCTACCTCTACTGTACTCTACATCTACTCTACCTCTATTCTACTCTACCTCTATTTTACTCTTCTCTACCTCTGCGCTACCACTAATAGGAGCCTTTCTGTGTGGAGTTTGCATGTTCTCCCCGTGCTCACATGGGGTTTCCTCCACCTCACGTCAGTAAGGACCCCCCCCAAAAACATGCACCCATCATCGTCTGACCAGCGATGGACACTTATCACCTGGTCCCCGGGCGCGTCCACGTATGCTGCCCACTGCTCCTGGCTGTGCCCCCGGAGGAAGGACAAGCCAGGATGGGTCAAATTCAGAGGATCCATTTCACCGGCCACCATCCAAAGCATGTGCATGTGTGTGTGTGTGTGTGTGTGTGCAAGCATGTGTTGTAGTGTGGTGTGTTGCGTGACAAATAAAGACTGTTTCTTCTTCTTCTTCTTCTTTCTACTCTACCTCTACTTCTACTCTATCCGCGCTCTACTCTTCCGCTATCTCTACTCCTTCTACTCTACCTGTTCTGCTACTCTAGCTCCACTTGTCTCTACTCTACCTATACACTACCTCCTTCCACTCTACCTCTACTCTACCTCTATTTTACTCTACTTTACATCTACCACTACTCTACCTCTACTCTACCTCTATTTTACTCTACTTTACATCTACCACTACTCTACCTCTACTCTACCTCAATGCTACCTCTAATCTACCTCCTTCTACTCTACCTCTGTTCTACCTGTTCTGTTACTCTAGCTCCACTTGTCTCTCCTCTACTCTACCTCTACCTCCTTCCACTCTACCCATACTCTACCTCTAGTCTACCTCCCTCTGCTCTACCTGTACCTGCCTCGACATCACCTGTAACTCTGCTCTGCCTCTACTCTAGTGAAGCATTAGCTTTCAAATCAGCTGCTTCAACTGTTTGTTTACATTCTCAAAATAAGTAGTACAAAAAAATGATCTTTTTAGGTTAACACACAGAGGAGGGTGTGCATGTGTGTGTGTGTGTGTGTGTGTGTGTGTGTGCGTTTGCGTGTGCATGTGTGTGTATGTGTGTGTAGTGTGTGTGGGTGTGTGGGTGTGTGGTTGAACACCTGGTGTAAAGGGAGTTTGCTGTGTTCTCTCCTTGATCTCTCTTTACATCCATCTATCTATCTATCTATCAAAGATGGCAGCCCAGCAGGGAAGGGCGTTTCTGCGGCAGCAGGAATCGAACCAGCGACCCGCTGCCGTCACAGCAAAACGAGAACCTCGTCCAACACATATGCTGCTCGATACAGAAATGTCTTGTCGTAATAACCACAGGGAATTCAATTCAAAATATAAATAACAAATATACTGTGTATGGATATAAAACACAATATTTTATTTACTACTCAAAGTCCCAATGTTAGAGAATCCAGCTGAGGTTCATCATATTTACGTATATCATAAAGTAAAAAATAATCTTTTTAGAATTAAAACAGACTTTTAATAATTGTGAGTTATGAGTCACATTGTGATTTATGGTTAAATATTTTTATCACTTATTTACAATAAATATGACGACAAACTCATATTTATCGTAAATTATCCGTGAGTGCAGTCTACGAACACTGTCGAGAAAACACTTTCAAAAATGTTTTTTAAATATTATTTCATCCCAATCAGACTAGACTATGGTTCAAATCCGACACGTGGTTACCACAGCCACAGCCTGTCTCTGAGTTAGCTAAAAAAAAAGTAATTGCAATTGAAAGCGTAATTAGAGGCAATTGCATGGATTTGAATGTCAACAATTACAGCAGTTTCAAAAGTAACAAATTACTCTGAGTAAGACTGTGACTCTAATGTCTAATGTACAATGAAGGGTTGCACCTGTGTCAAAAGTAACTACTACTCCGAGTACTTTCAGAGTATTTTTACTCATACCTAAGCTCTTACATGATAGGTTCCCAAACGACAACATTTTTAATCATCAGGAAATTCCAGAAAAATCCTGGAACCGTGTCTCAATGAGTTGAAGTAAATATTCTTGATTTAACTAAACAATGTACAAACCTAAAAGTTAAATCAAACCAAATAGAAACTCCAGTCCCATCAATACTTTTAATTAATAATGAATGACTATATTTGGTGAGTAAAAGCACTCTTCTTCCCTCTGGATTTGTCAACGGAGACTGATGTCCTGAGAATTGAGCTGGGGTCAAGAGCAGTGTGTGTGTGTGTGTGTGTGTGTGTGTTGCGCCCTACCTGAGCAAGGAACCAAGCAGATCAGAACCAGAACTGCGACCATTCCTCGACCGGCGGCCATCTTGACGTTCACAACCAAACTGAGTCTCTGTTTCTTTCTCTCTGTATCTCCGTCTCTCTCTCTCGCTCTCTTCACTCAAGAGACAGGATGTGGTGTAGCGCCGGTGTATAAGGTCACACACACACACACACACACACACACACACAGCTTTTCGCATGTGTGTGTAGATAGATAAAGGCTCTATGAAGACGGTAAAATGGCTGATCTGGAAAGTGATGTTTGTTGTTTCAACGTGTTTCCACTCTGTGCGTTATTATGTAATAACAATGTGTGAAAAGGATGATTTGGCGTATTTAATTAAATTGAATTAAATTGAATTAAATGTAATCATTTTAACCTTAACGTGGAGGATAAATGTTGCCTAAAGATTCAAGAGATTATTTGTCACATACATATACATACGGTCATACATATATGCAGTGAAATGTCATGACACCTGGTGATTACGCACAATAAGCTCTAAAAATACAAAAAATAATAGAATGCGTGTAACCGACACGAGGTGCTCACGCAGGCGGCCACAAGGGGCGGCGCCACAATCGCGATTCTGGGTTCTATAATTATATAATGGGATTAATTGTCTGTTGTATTATATATACATTATATTGAATCTTGAATCTTTAAATCCTCCTAAATGAAACTTACCTTGACTTACCTCCAGTACTTACCTCACAGAGTAGAAGTCCTGGAATGTCACAAAGCGTAGACAACAGCTTAGATATATGTTAAATGAGTTAAGTATGCATGTAGTTTACAGAGTGGAGGGCGTCGTTTACTGATTGTAAGGTGTGGTTTACACGGTTTATAGTTTATGATCTCTAGGGTGGTTAACAGGATGTACAGTAGATTACAAACTCTACAGTGCAGTTAATAGACTGTAAGGTGTAGTCCACAAACTCTAGGGTGTAGTTTGCAGACTGGGAGGTGTAGTTTACAAACGACAGGGTGTGGTTTACAGAATGTAGGGTGTAGTTTACAGCTTAGAGTTTGCAGACAAGGTTTAATTAACAGACGGTAAGGCGTATTTTACAGGGTGTAGTTTACAGCTTAGAGTTTCCAGACAACAAGGTGTCGTTAACAGACGGTAAGGCATATTTTACAGGGTGTAGTTTACAGCTTAGAGTTTCCAGACAACAAGGTGTCGTTAACAGACGGTAAGGCATATTTTACAGGGTGTAGTTTACAGACTGCAGGCCTAGGCAGATTATGACACAATGGGCACAGACGCCCTTCTAAGGGCCCTAAGGTGTGGGGATGTTGTGGCTGAGCAGCCACACCTGACCTGGATCGAGGTGATTGGGATTGGAGTGGCTGCATACCTGTTGCTCGTTGGTTGGCCTTATTAGCAACAGGTTAAAACCCCCATCCCCACACACACTCAGGAAAGGAGCCCGTGTCATGACATGTGCTCCTGGCTAATTCCGACGGGCCCACTCTCTATAATAAACTGGTGTTTACAACCCACCCTCTTCTGTGTCTCTGTGCTGGAGGGCCCTGAAAACACCACTCGGTGGCGTGTGGTAGGAGAACTGCCACAGGCCCCATGCCCCAATGGCAACATCAAGCGTCTCTATTTTGAAACTTTTGTCTTCAGTAAAGCTCAACATCCTGCTCTCCAACCTCATCAGCAAATGTTCAGCATTTCTTTCTCCGATAGTCATCATGTCTGTAAGTCTGGCTAACCCTGGGTATACTGAAAGCGTCCGTCAAAGCTGTCAAAAAAGTCTGTCTGCACAGCCACAATCATGTAAGGGTTTGAATGTCCTAACTGCAGCATGAAGCTCTATATAACTTCATTTTCTTTAGTTTCCTATATAATATATTTTCAAGCATATTACTTGGCATCGTCTGTTTGTCCACGGCAGTTTGCCAAATCGAATTCCAGCTTTCCCCTGAAGATAGATCACCACATAGCTTGTTTTGCCTACAAAAACATATCAAAAAATTCTAAATGCTTCACCAGCCATGACCTAATAGCCTGCACTGCCCCAAAATCAACTTAATGGTCACAGTTGCTGGTCTGGAGGGAGGCCCATGTTATATTACTCAGGGGGTCCTATTCAGACTGATCTGGAGTGGAAAACAACATTTTGGGGTCTTCTTAAACCATGACTTTACATTAGAGGCCTGAGACAATAATGCAGTGCTTCAGCGCTGAAGTCCTACAGATTAACTGAAGGGAGCAGTCATTTTGACAGGGCCATGGTGACAGCCTCAAAGTACATGTTTAGGCTATTCCAGTGGGAATTTCAGGCTTTGTTGATATGAATGACTACTCCCTTCGACCGCGGGGCAATAAATGTAGCGTTGTGGTGACATCACGTTAGTGCATCATCATGCATCAGGCCCCCTGAGCTTTTGGGCCCCTGGGCCTGTGCCTGGTTGGCCCGTCGGGTAATCCATCCATGACTGTGGATATAGTTAACACCGGTAGTTTACAGACTGTATGGTGTAGTTTGCAGAGTGTGTGGTACAGTATCATAATGACATCAGTAATTTTGCTGTTAACATTATTCAGTATCAATAAATCCATTTATATAATCCAATTTTAGACTCTACTTTTTTAGTCCTACTGTTGGATTCTTGTTATTCTTGGTTTATTTGGATCGGGTTATGATAGACTAGTGCTCCGTCTGGTGGTGGAAAAGTACACAATCGTAATTGTAACTTGCTAATTATATTGTTTTCACCTTTAGAACACTATATATATTTTTTATTCACTCATAATTCTGGTTATTCTTGGTTTGTTTCGATCATGTTACAATAGACCACTAATTATAATTTAGTAGTTAATAGTAGTTGCTCTCACCCAACTGTAAGCATATTCTATATCCACAACTCAATGCCAGAAATCAGTCAAAAGTATATTTAAACTGAAACTTTATTCAAGCAAATCTCTAAGAAATCATTCCCTGTAATAAATGTGATCGGTAAAGTTTTATATCAAAGTTGTATAGAAATAGAAGAAGAGAAGAAACAATATTTTCAAATCAGAAGACTAAGGCTTTCGGCGTCTATCATAGTTATCATACTCTGCAGAGTAAAATCACTTTCTTTCATACAATTTCTGACGAATTGATAATAATCAATAACAACATTTCAGATAAAATTTTCTATGAATGAATCACTTTCCCTTCTATATGAAATTTGAATTTAAATCAAGGTTCTCATGAATTTCGTGTTGCATTATATGTTTAGTTTAATGATAAAAAAAAGTCTGACGGTTGTCATCCCTTCTCAGAATGGAAAACTCCAAATTTCCAACTTTCATTTTTGTAAAAGAAAAATAAAGAGTGAGGTATTTTTAACTTTACTAACCTATTTTAATCTCATGTAAAGCTTATTTACTTTATTTTTCTTTAGTTATAAAATTATATTTATGGATCTTTTAACTATCATATGTTATGATATGCAAGCTGGGCATTAAGTAAAAATATATATATATTAATTAACTAGCTATATAATTACATTTATTTAAATGTATTTTGAGGTTCTGCGTCATTTCTGTTCTAGTGTTTTGTTGTGAATACTGCCCTCTGCTGGTGGAGCAGCGTCAGTGCAGGTGAGGGTTTTAAAGCAAAACTATTTTTTCATATATTTTTTAAAACCTAAACCTTATTATTCCATCATTTGGTGTCGAACAGAATGATTCAATTAAAAGAAGGATCAAAATCCTTTAAAATGATCCAGATTTGAGAGAACAGCTTGGCAGCCATGGGGCAATTGTGGTTGCCTAAGAATGTTGTTACAAGTGCCCCGGCTAAAAAAATTAAAATAATATAAAAATAACTTTTCACAAAAAAATATTTTCTCAAATCTTCATAACACAATTTTAAATAAATCTGAATAAGATATAAACACAACAGGATTTCATCAATTGTCAATGTGTTTGTTTTCCTATCATGAATAGAAACAAAACAGCTCGAGTTGAAAGCCGCCAGAATTGTAAATGCTGGTTTTGAAAATGCAGTTCTTTCGCAACAAACTTCCGTCTGAAGGCACCCAGAGGTCAGAGGTCAGACGCTGATGCCACTCCCTCTGGGCTGTCACTTCGTGTCAGGAGAAGCCTTGAAGTACTCCTCGGGGGTGACTGTCTTCACCCCGCCGAAGTAGTCCAGCACCCACACCTGGAAGAAGAAGAAGAGGTTTGTACGTTTCTACACACACTCTACCACACACACACACACACACACACACACACACACACACACACCATGGAGATGTTGAACTTGGCGAAGAACCAGTCGTGGTCCGCCGGCCAGCCGACCATCTCTGGGTGTCGGGTGAACAGCGCGTCCTTGGCGAAGTCCGCCTCCGTCCCGTTCACCTGCCATCGCCGAGGGGACAGAGGGTCAAAGGTCGGCAGTCATTTTGTTTTGGCTCTTTCAAGCTGACACACAAGAATAGTAAAGATTTTTATTCTCCAGTTGTTCCTTGGTGACAGAGATTTCACTATGTAGATTACAGGGTGTAGGTTACACTCTGAACGGGGAAGGTTACGGATTGCAGGGTGTAGTTACAGACTGTAGGGTGGAGTCAATAGGCTGTAAGTTGTGGTTTACAGGCATTAGGGTGTGGTTTAGAAAATGTAGGGTGTCTTTTACGGACTGTACGTGTAGTTTATAGGCTTTAGGGTGTAGTTTATAGATTGCAGGTAGTAGTTTAAGGTATAGTTTACAGACAGCGGGATGTAGTTCACAGGGTGTCGTACTCACCTCCACCACCGAGCCGGACAGGATGATGTGCGCGCACAGGGGACTCTGAGGGTCATATCCTTCCTGTCGACAGTAATCTGTCTGGGCGAGAGACATAGAGAGAGAGGCCTGGGGGTTCACCTGGAGGGGGTGGGGGGAGAGATGGGCAGGGATGGGGGAGAGGGGGAAGGGAGAAAATAGGAGAGGGCGGGAGACAGAGTGAGGGGGAGAGAGAAGGAAGAAAAGGGGAGCGGGAGAGAGGGAGGGAGGGAGGGAGGGAGAGAGAGAGAGAGAGAGAGAGAGAGAGAGGGAGAAAGAAAAGGGGAGGGGGAGGGAGGGAGCGAGAGAGAAAAGGGGAAAGGAAGAGACAGGGGGGAGACAAGGGGTGAGAGAGAGAGAAGTGGAGAGGGGGGAAAGGGGAGAGGGAGAGAGAGAGAGAGAGAGAGAGGACATTTTAAATGTAAAAATATTTAATCTCACTTTAAAAAATGACCCTCGTTCCAAGAAATGATTTAACGTTAAACATTCATCTGGAAATAGTTTGAGATTAAAACAGAACTCTTAATTCATAACCTGGAACAACAATAAATACTCATTTTGGCGAAGCTATGAATACCATGCATGAGAAAAGACTTTAATATAATAACTAAACAGATTACTTAGTAAAATATAATGAATTTAACTTCATAATCCAATAACGTTTTTTCTCATGTTTAGATATACATACCAATATATTTAATTTAGATATAGCAGCCGAAAAAGAAGAAGAAGAAGAAGAAGAAGAAGACGATACAGTAAATCTTCACTTTTTTCTGTGGCTGATAAGTTTTTATCTCAAAGTTTCATCTGTGACTGAAAAGCTTCAGTTTGAGAAACTGTTGAGTCATTCTGCAGAAAGAAAATCCCATGAGTCATGGTACCACTCACTTAAATAAATATAATAATAATAATAATAATAATAATAATAATATAAACACACAAAATTGCAAGTAGCAACACATAAATTGCAGCAGCAAAGCAGCATATGAATATTTTATAAATATTATGGATTTAAGTCTCTCAATAGATTTTGAGAATAGAATTGACATTTTGAAGAAAAAAAAGTATAAATATCAGATTACACATGAAGTACCAATACCAAATTTTTAATTACAGAAAAGTAAAATAGGATGGCTTCATGTCAGACTGCGTTTTCACATTTTGAGATAAAATATATATATACAAAAATTTAATATACAATTATAATTATAATCTTTGCAATTATAATTTTTCTAAAATGTAGGCTGTAATAAGAATATAACAGTAATAATAAAATAATAAAATATGACATTCCAGTGCGTATATGTATGATCGTATGTATATGTATGTGACAAATAAACATCTTGAATCTTGAAAAGAAGTTACCAAAAAGAAATACATAAAAAATGCATTTATTAATAGAAATAGAATAGAAATAGTATACGAAATAAACTACGCCCGTTAAAAGAATTAGAGTTATTCTATATAGTTATAGCGTGTTAAAAAAAAAAAAAGAGTTATTAAGGTAATAATAAGTTATTGACCTATAGTTACATCATGTTAGTGGTATCATACAAACAAGTTATTTTGAGTCATTATAAATACTGTTCAGTACTTGCAGGTCCTGAACGGACACCTCCATGCGGGTCAGGTAGAGGTAGGGGACCCCGCAGCCGGAGCCCAGGCGTCCGTCGCTCACGGAGAAGGCGTTGGAGAAGGGCTGTCCCCGCACCGGGTCGTGCGTGGACACCGTGGCCATGGAAGCCCAGTCACACTGGTTGGCCACGAAGCGGGCCACCCGGGCCACGTCCTGGTGCGGCGGGATGTGGAGCGCGGAGGAGCCGCCGACGAGGCCGAGCAGCAGCAGGCACCAGGCGGAGAGGAGAGCGCTCATGGCCGGGGAACGTTTCCGAATCTGATCGGTGCCGCAGGACGGAGCGTAAGCGCAGAGTGGACGCTGAGGAGAGGTCATGTGACCGCATGGATTGGGTCATGTGACCATGTGGTGCGGGGTCATGTGACCAGAAAAAGGGAGACGCGCAGCCGGGTTGCCAGGTTCAGTGTTTTCCTCCGATTTTTTTTTTAAATAGTTAGAATTGAGCTTTGTTTCAGTTTTCATTATATTAAAAACGAACAAAAAAAGTTTTGATTTGTTTTAAAATAAACGCAGGTGTGTTTGTTTTTACCTTTATCTTTAATATAGGGAATTTCTCCTAGTATTTTTTATTTATATTAGATATTTATATACCTTACCTATTCTCTCACACACACACACACACACGGTATGATACTATATTTATGCCTAAACATAAGGAATAGGAATAAAGGACTGATACAATATATTATGATAACGGTTGTATTAGGTTGACCATGGGGGCATAAGTCTATAGTGTATTTTTTGGGTTTCTACATTTTTCTATTTCCATTACCTTATCACTCAATCAATAACTTAATTATAACAGCCTATTGCTATTGCTACTGTAGTGATATAATGTATATAGTATACTGGACATAAATGATACCAGATTGTTCACAGCAGACACAAAGTTTCCAAACCGTTTTATTACAAACTACAGGTATAAAAAATGAAACGAACAGGAACAGAGGTCAGGGTTCGGGGTCAGCTGATCTGCTGCTGGTGCACGTCGGGGGCGTGCACTTTGTCAGAGGTGTGCACATCGTCGGGGGCGTGCACGTCATCGGAGGCGGGAGCGTGTGGCCGCGGCAACCGTCGGCCCCACAGCTACACAAAGCATTTTCTGTTTCAGGGAAACCGCTCCAGGTCAACTCTGTACCAGCTTTGATCACTCTGTAGGGGAGGAGGGAGGGAGGGAGGGAGGGAGGAAAGAGAGAGGTGGAGTTAGAGACATAATAGAGAAAATGTATTACACAATATCTGTGCAATACCTAAAATATATATAATACAGTATATAGCACGTCTCTCCCTCCTGCGTCACAACTTCCTGCAGCAACAGGAAGTGCATCACCTGTTGGTGAAGAAGGCGATGACTGGGAAGCAGCGATCCTGAGAGTCCGTGAATACGTTCTGAACCAAGAGGTTCGGCTGGCAGCTGGACTGGAGAGAAGGAGATATCATTTATTATTGTTTTTATTATTATTAATCATGTTATTGTACCGGTATTTCTTTTTCAATTTATTTAAATTAAATTTATCATCATCATCATCATCATTATTAGGGGTCCAGTCTGCAGGGCTGTATCCCTTATCGATATTGTTTGGGGAAAATTCGCAGAATTTTGAAATCTAAAACTATTTGAAACAGAAGAACGGCAGAAGCTACCAATGACGGCGTCAGAAAAATAGAAGCCGTGCATTGGTAAATACAGACAGAAATACCACAACATTTTTCATATTTCATCAAAACGTAATTTATTGAAAATGTGATTCAAGGAAAAAAAACTAACCACCAAAATTACTTAGTGACCGTGTCCACGCTGCGTCACTCAGGAACGATCGTAATTCTTAAAACGCCGTTCTTCAGGGATATTTAAATTGAACGCCGGAAGAGCAAATGCAGTGACGTAAGTGCACGTTGATTGGTCCAGACGTAAGGCCATGGTGTTTGTAACTTTCGTAACTTGTGATGCATTTCACAGAAAGCAAAAAACGAATATGTACCTAAAAGAAATAAACTGGACCTGAGTATTGCTGCCTGCGGCTATATTGATTATTATCATTATTATTTGTTTTTTAATGATAATTTTATTTATTTTTCAATTCATATTTTTATTGTCTTTTTTTCTCATTATTCATGTTGTTGATATTACAACTATTATTTATTCATTTATTTTATTATTGTCACAATGTTTTTACTTCACTATGTTATGGTTAATATCATAATTACTATATCTATATTAATATACAGTATATGTGTATATTTTGGCAATGTAATAATTATTTTCATGCCAACAAAGAAAATTTAAATTAGATAAAACACATTATCTTTATGTGTATAACATTACACATTATCCTGTATTTTTCAACATGTTTTGAATAACAGTTATATGACAAAACGACTTTGTAATCACCACAGCTCATCCACAGACCTGCCAACATTGGGAAAATATTTTGAGTATAGCGTAATAGTGTAAGGGGGAGTCACAGTGGCATTTGAAATGACTGAATGACTCCATCAGTTATTAGCATCGTAGCGTCTCGTCACAAGGCTCATCACATTGTATGCTGGCTACTACAGTTAACTATATACAGTATACAAACTTATCTCATTAGGATGTACCCCTTGAAATGCATCACCTCGCAAAGTTATCAAACATGTTTACCAACTAGAGATGCACCGAATGCAATTTTCTTGGCCAATTCCGATCCCTGATTTTTTTTAGTCTGACCTGCCTATTCTGATTTTGGCAGATTCCGATTTTCATTTAACTGTATGTTCATAATAAACCATTGACTATTAAATATATTTACATTGTCCTCCGAAAATTTCGAGTTTATATCAGTTATCGGAGTAATCAAGTTTTCTTAAAATTTGGTCTCATTGGGGGTATCTGCTGAACATCAGTGACAAACACATTACATCATCTGATGCTGCAATTTTCCGTTACCACAATAGTGAGATTGCTGATTTTGACTCTGTGTGTTTTTATTGTTCAGTATTTACTATGGAACAATAAAATAACATGAAACTGTCACTGAGTTACAATTAAATAAAATACAACATGGAACGGTCACTGAGGTCCAATATAATAGAATATGGGACTGTCATCAAATTCCAGTATAATTCAACCTGTAACTTACCTAACTTTTAGTAGGACCCAACATATATAACATGGAAATAACCAGTTCAAACTTCAGTGAAAGTCCCTTTCACTTTTAAGTGCAAATATACCTTTATATTCGATTTATATTGTACTATGGTACCATTCCAAAATAAATTGCAATCATTGCAAAAATAATAATGGCCAACTCTCGCCCTCGTTCACTGGAAGTCCTCCTTCACTCACTGCGTTAAACCAACTGAATGAAATTGAACGACTCGTTTTACTGAGTAACTCGTCAAGAACCGAGTCTCAAAAGGAGTCAATCCTTTGATCACGAACGGAGCTCTTGACGTACAATAAGAGTATGAAGAACCAGAGCGTACGCTCCGCTGTAGTGACAGCGAAAGATACGCAGTCTGCAGTTGCCCAGGAGCAGATGGACACATGCCATAACAAGGGCTCCTCTCCTGAGTGTGTGGGGATAGGGGTTTTACCTGTTGCTTGTTAGACCAATCAAAAAGCCACACACACACACACACACACACACACACACACACACACACACACACACACACACACACACACACACACACACACACACACACACACACACACACACACACACACACACACACACACACAACTTACGTTGATGAAGCGGGCGACGTTCCCCTCCTTGGAGGCGTCCAGGAAGTATCCGTCTTCCTCCTCCCTCCTCATCCTCGCCTTCCTCTCCTCTGTCACCTCCTTGTGGTTCTGTTGTTCCTCCTCCTGCTCCTCCTCCTCCGCTACCGGCTCACCATCCTCCGTATCTGCGCCAACCACCTGATCTGGGCTTCCTGATTGGTCTGTCGTTCCGTCTGCACAGGGAGGGAAAGGGAGGGAGGGGAGTGATCGACCCACAGACTGCACCGGTAGAAGTCATGTGACTACAGAGAGGGAGTAGCCTAGACGGGTTGCCAGTTTGGTGTCAATTTTTATTTTAATTTTATTTTACAGTGACATCGCCAGGTAGTATCTCTTAATCATTGGATACTAAGTCATGATTATGAGATACTAAGTAATGATTATGAGATAATAAGTCATGATTATCATGCCTAGTCATAAATATGAGATGGAAAGTTTTTCAAAGTCATAATTATGATGTAATAAATCATGATTAACAGATGCTAAGTCATAATTCTAATTGACCAAGTTATAATTAAGAGATGCATAGTCATCATTTTAATTTCCTAAGTGATAATTTCAACTAACTAAATCATAATTAAGAGAGGTTTTTATTTTATTATAAGTTTTAATCATTCTATTCCTTCATCTGTTTTAATTTCATTCATATTCCAAATTTTATTGCCAGTACAGCAGCCTGGTTTAAAATTCACTGGATTTTAAATGATAAAGTACTAAATTGAATGCATTTATGACATATCACTGATTTGGATGCATAAATCTAAATGTTGTACTTACCATTGGGACTTTGGGGCGACAGCGCCACTGGGGGGAGCTGCTCTGGCTCCGGACCCCCCAGCACCACAGTCTGGATCTGAGGAACAAGGAGACCCCGTCACGCTCTGATGGGCTGATTGACATTAAGAAGTCCAAACAGGAAGTGGATATCAGACTACAGGAAGATGATATACACTCCCAGGACGTGGAACTCACCCCTGCGTTGTCCTGCAGGCTGTGGGCGGAGTCACTGGCTCTCTGGATCACCGTTACCGACGGCGACAACCACTCAGTGACGACCTCCACTTCATCATCGGACTGAGACTCTGCCTTCGACCGCTTGGTGGGCGGAGCCTCGTCCAAACCTCGCCACCGAGTCAGGACTATTCCTGTTAGAAAGAAACATTTTTTAGTAATAAGTATAACTTTTTTATTTTATTAATTAATTCTAATTATTGTTAATTTTTTTTCCAGTTCATATATTGTTTCATGTACAGGTACTCCTCACTTAATGATGCGTTCCGTTCCTTCATAAAGGTCGTTAAGGTGAATTAGTCGATAGAAAAGGACCCGTGTTATTTCACTGTAAGGGGGTGTGGCAGGTATATATAGTGTATATAGTATATACTGTATAGTGTCTATAGTGTAATTTCACAGTAACAGCGCTGTGCATTTGCAGTTTCTATTGTTGGTGGCACCCAACACAAACCATGTGATGGATTGTCACTTTCGATAACTCAATTTTTTTTTTGTTTTATTTTTCATGCTCGAAGGTGTATTTCACAGGAGCTAGGCTAGATCCCCTCTGCAGCTATTCACTGAGCTAACACAGTTAGCATGCAGCCCTGTGCTTTCTCGGAACTGGACACACGGGGATATAGATGTTGGGTATTTATACTGATATTTGTGACATTACCTGAGAATGTGCACACAAAGGTACCCTGATCCAGGTCGTCACGGCAACGCACACCCCAGCCCCTGCCAGGTGTCTGGAAGACCTGGAGCCGGATCCGAATCCCCTGCTGAACCAGACGGATCTGGCACAGAGAGCGACTACAGCCACACCACGGACCACACTCATACAGCCTGAGAGAGAGAGAGAGACAGATGGCGAGAGAGACAGGTAGGTGGAGAGAGAGAGACAGGTGGAGAGAGAGTGTGACAGGTAGGGAGAGAGGCGGGCAGGAAGAGACAGGTAGGGTGACAGGCAGGGAGAGAGGGCCAAGGTAGGCAGACAGGCAGGGAGAGATAGGTAGAGAGAGAGAGAACAATTAATGCTATATCAAATGTTTTATGAGCTTTGTATAAGCATTTTATTAGTACTGTATTTAGCATTGTGTTAACGTGTTATTCGCATTGTATTGTACGGCTATGTCTCTCACCCTGATGCCAGCGGCTCTCTCAGCCTGTGGTGGCTGTAGTGGCACCCCCTGCTGGTCAGAGCCAAGCAGGCACAGCGTTCGGGGTCGGTGCAGCCATCGGTACAGTCACAGCAGGTGTCGAACAGCGCTGAGTCGCGGGTCAGGAAGCAGCCGGGCGGCCAGCGGTCCTTACGGTAGCGGAAGTCCGGGGGACGACTGCGGTCCTCCCCGGGACACAGCTGCACGGGGGAGGCTTCCAAGCCACGGCTCAGGTCCTGCTCTGGGACGTTTGGTCCAACCGGCCGGGGCGGGTCTAGCCGAACCTCCGGGTTAAAGCTGAAGAACTCCACCTGGTAGACAGTTAGCATGTTGCAAAGACCATTTTGTCAGTCTTTGCAACTTAGCAACCACTTCTAAGAGTTAGTGGTGGACCATGCCATTATTAAAAGTAACTACAAGCTTGCTGCTTTCTGGATGGACTTGCAAAGAGGCAGAGTCACCAGCCAAATGGCTGTGGCCATGGAACTCACCTGCAGAACATCGCAGCTCTCCGTGGCAAACAGGAAACGCATCACGTCCTCGTAGCTGCGCAGGCTCAGACCACAGGGCGCTTTGTAAACAACATCAAGCCCCGTCCCCTCTGATGTTACTTGCTCTACCTCAGAGGCATCCCCATCCTCCCAGCATTCGGCGGGCAGCCCCTCTTGCCGCTGGAACCCGCACAGCAGGGGGACCTTCAGTGGGTTCTGACCCCAGAAGGGTTGGCTGGTCCTGGGGAGGCCGGGCAGGCAGGTCTGGGGTGGGGACCAGTGAACATTTTGTCAGTCTTGGCACCAAACAGCTGATGCATGGTTACCAACTCGGCAACCACTTCTAAAAGTTAAGAGTTCAGTTAGTGTATTGAGTGTACATATACAGTCATAAGCTGTGTTAGTGTATTCAGTGTATATGTACGGTACTAGTGTTCTATAGTAGTACTGTAGTAAAGTTAATTTTGGAATACCGTAGTGCAGTGGTGGGGCTTGTACTGGGCCTGGATGGCGACAAGTGGAGGCAGCAGCAGCTCCTGGGCAGCAGGGGGCGACGGTGGAGGCGACAGGCCGTTGGAGGGCTGGGGGGAGCTGGGGGAGGAGGGCTTGTCCTGCAGGAGAGGGTCCGGGGGGTCAGACAGCAGCTCTGCAATACACAGGAATGTTGCTGAATAAAATATAACACATTTTTATGATAACGTGTCTGTTTTTAACAGATGTATTTCCAGACAATTCACTAAAGCAGGACAGTTTGTTTTTCCCTACGAGGAGAAGATACCCTGGCCCAGTGGCCCCCAGGTCCTTTGCATTTGAGTCCGCAGGTGTAAAGTGTTGGATCTGGACCTACCTGCTCCGATGACCAACTGGATGAAGGAGTCGGACGGAGGGGGCGTCAGCGCTGACTCCAGCAAGGTGACAATCTTCATCCCCTGAACGAACTCTGACAAACACATCACAAAGAGCCCATCAGCCTCTCCCCTCACCAGGGAAAACAGGAAGTACTGTAAGTTAGGGATACAAGGTCCTGTCTAAGTAGGCAGCTCATCTTCCATTCCCACCATTGTTTCATCTGGGGTCACCCAGGGCACAGCTATTTGCTTCCACAAGGGAAAATAATTCAGAATGTTACAGAATGTCCCGACAACGCTTGGGAATTGCTGTTTTGCTAATTTAATCATAGATAGATAGATAGAGGTTAATTCGAAACCTGTTATGGTTAAAATAGTTACCCCACATAAAGAAACCTACTATGTTATACTATGTCCAATGCGATAAAAAACAAATTGAGAGAGAGAGAGCCAAAATCTAGTACATCCTATGTCCAGTGGAGGAAGCAAAAACCTTCCTCAATACAGAAAGATTATAATATTATCGCCCAAGGTTAGATACGGGGCAGCCAGGACTGCAGAGTCAGCAGAATCAGTCTTTTTGGGTTTTTTTGGAAGCCAGCTGTTTTTGGAGACTTACAAGTAACACCCTCTCCGAGAGAGGGAGGGTGTTAAGCTATGAAGGCTGCAATTGGCTGGCTGAGAAGTGACATCAGAAGACAGGTAAACAAAGGATTAGGACGATGACTTTTGAATCAGATTTTTGAGGATTTTGTGACATAAAAAAAAGGAGGGATTTGCAAATAAAACAGAGCTTCTCCCCGACTATAAAGATATGAGAACAAGGGAAGATAAGTAGTGGGTTTTCGCGAAGCCTACTCCGAGTTTGTTGTTGTGTTTGTTTTTCCGATACACAATAAAATTTGTACGCATCAGATTTTATTCTGTTCCAGTGTTTTTTTTCCAATGTTTTGAAGATGAGAATAAGATAACAACGCCGAGCCCAAGATCCAGGCTTTCTTTTTGACCACGAAAATTCACAGGCCCCCGCCTGAGTCTTTTTAATTACTACAGATAGATAGATAGATGGATAGATAGATAGATACTTTATTCCTCTCTTGATTTCTTTTCCCAGGGAAAATTGCAGTGTCACAGCAGCTCACATCGGAACATAACAATAAAGAAATAGACATAGACAGACAGGCAGGCAGGCAGGCAGGTACCCTGGTCTGTGGCTGTGTTGTTCTTGAAGGCATACTGCAGGTGGTTCATGTATTCACAGATCTCGCTGAATACGGCGTCCACATCAGCCTCAGCCCAGAATGCCCTGGCTCGGACTAACGCAACGCCACAGGAAAACAGAAAGACTGGTCATGCATTTAGTCCACAATAGCTTAAACTGTTCATAAATAGTGACAAAGTAGAGTGTGATATTTATTCTGGCTTTATTCAATTATGCTACATTGTTTATCCTTTTACCTCAATATGCAATTCAGTGTACAGTGTTTACTTCATATTAAGTTCATGTGGGGAGTATTTTGAACAACTCTGACCAACATCAAATGATGAAATACTTAGATGTGTCGTATATTAGTATATAATCATTAGAGTTTGCTGAATAATTAACTATGATTTGGCAGTACTAAACCATGGTAGTGGAAGAAAAGAATCTTGAGTATAACTGCATGTAATAGTGCAAGCAAATTTAGATTGAGAGATATAGATAAATACTGTTGATTGATTAGATAGAACAGTAGATACCGTATAACGATATAGAGAGACAGTGATAGACGAGATAGATAGATAGATAGATAGATAGATAGATAGATAGATAGATAGATAGATATTATTTTTCTCTGGTGGGATATTGGCAACAAAAATAATGTATTTTACTTAGAAAGGGACCGGAAAAATAATATAGTATTATCTTATAATTAAATGACATCATTAAAAAGTTTCCATCTTACCCACATCTGAAGGAGTTAGTTCTTCCACTTCCATCCTCGCCTAAACGTTAGCTGTTAGCCACAGTGCTAACTACAGCTACAGCAAAGAGGCTGATAGCAACAGGTTACCAAACCACGGGCCAGAAGGCCAAATCTATGTCGACGTTTAAGTAAAAAAAAAAAACTTGAAACAATAATTACTTCAAAAAGTAATGATCAATAATTGCAAAATGACGTCCGAGAGACACATTTTGCTAGCTCCATTCATCCATTCTTTCCTACCCACAATGCACCGCACTGTTGTGGTGTTCAGCAAAACCGGAACCTGACAACAGTGGTGAAATAGTTTATATGCAAAATTGAAACGAAACGTCGCAAACAAATATCAAATAAAATAAACGTTGAACATAGTTTAAATAACCTAACCTTGCGGTAAAACATTCGCAGTTGATTTTAAAACAAATTTCGGAAAGATGTTTTTCTTTTTGACTTAAATCAGCTGCTGTCCAGGTGGGCGAGTTAAAATTGGTTTAAGTCGCATTTTATGGAATTAATTGTATATTTAAAAAAGAGGTAAGAATTGAGTATATGACATATGAATATATGAGGATGATGATGATGATGATGACATATGAACAGAAAATATGATTGAATGGTTTGGGTTTTGTAATATATGTAATACATTTTTAATAGCAAAACCTACAGTGGCCATAATAGCTAGATAGAGAAAACACAACCGCATCAACAGGAAACACAACCACATTAACAGGGAAAAAAAACACATTAACAGGAAACACAACCACATTAATAGAAAACACAACTGTATTAACAGGAAACACAACCGTATGAACAGGAAACACTACCGCATGAACCGGAAACACTACCACATTGACAGGAAACACAACGGCATTAACAGGAAACACAACCGCATTAACTGAAAACACAACCGCATCAACAGGAGACAACCGCATCAACAGGAAACACAACCGCATCAACAGGAAACACAACCGTATGAACAGGAAACACTACTGTATGAACAGGAAACACTACCGTATGAACAGGAAACACTACCACATTGACAGGAAACACAATCGCATTAACAGAAAACACAACCACATCAACAGGAAACAACCACATTAACAGGAAACACAACCGCATCAACAGGAAACACAACCATATGAACAGGAAACACTACCGTATGGACCGGAAACACAACCACATTGACAGGAAACACAACCGCATTAACAGGAAACAAAACCACATTAACAGGAAACACAACCACATCAACAGGAGACAACCACATCAACAGGAAACACAACCGCATCAACAAGAAACACAACCGTATGAGCAGGAAACACTACCACATTGACAGGAAACACTACCACATTGACAGGAAACACAACCGCATTAACAGGAAACACATATGCGGTTGTGTTTCCTGTTGATACATATGGTATACATAAAAATGGTAGTTCCAAAACCTTTTTCATTATAGTAAAACGGTAAAACCGAAACGTTTTCCTTTTTCGGACAACATCCCTAGGTGTGGAAACAAGCAATGCTAGTTCCCGTTGTAAAACCAGGAGAAGACCCCTCGGATACAACAAGTCGGAAAACCCAGACGGACGCCTCCACTGTTGTGCTTGCTCTTTCAGAATACAGACAACTACAGAACAAATATGGGAGCAGGGAATGGAGTGCTCCTCTGGGGGTCCAAGGACATGCACATGTTCACATCCAAATAGACTAAAACTTTGTTATCATCACAGCCACAACTTTCACTTATTGGCCCTTTCTCAATCTACGTTCTAGTCTGTACTTGTGCTCTTGTGGACTTGTGAAACGTCATCAGTCGCAGCCCAAGTACTGTTCCAATTCAAAGTACGCATCAAGCCAAGTCCAGTCCAAATGCCCGGATGTGGACTTGCTCCGCCCATTTTATCAAGGATTCATCGGTGGTGACTTGTGTGGACTTGGGACAGCCAAGTATCCCAGAATGCATCTCGCAGAATGACCGTCCTGCGTCCTCCCGTCTCCGGGAGTCTGTACTCCCGAGTAGAACTTGCCAAGTCTGATCTACCAAGTCCGCAAATCCGGACTTCGCCTACTTGGTATTGAGAAACGGCCATTGTTTATTTCCAGAGCAGCCATCTTGGATTCTTTTGGTCGGGGTTGGGAAGGGTCTTCCCACTTTCCGAGTCGGAACTCCGACTTCAGGGAACGTTCCGACTTCAGGGGACGTTCCAGTTGAATTCCGACTTCCCATTTCAAATGGAACGCAGCAATACGTCAATAGGAAAATGCAAGCTGCAATAATTTAAGAGGAAAAAATGGGCAAGTAAATGGGGATTCAAACTATCTGTAGCAAAAACACAAGTAATTTGTTTCTCAAGACGGCACAAGATCACTCCCATATCATTAAAACTGTATCAACAACCTCTTGAACAAGCAAAAGCTTTTGATTTCTTGGGGTTTGGTTTGAGGAAAAACTCACATGGAGTGTGCATTTGGATAAAGCTAAGAACAAATGTAAAAAGGTCATCAATATGACAATGTATGTATGACAAGCTCAGGCCCTGAGAATCTGCAGTGGTTCATTCAAAACATCTCCAGTATCAGCGATGGAGGGGGAAATGTGAGGAATGCTTTTAAGGATCAGAAGAGTGACGGTAAGGCTGGCACATACTGGGGTTCATCTCCAGGGGCAGTGTGATACAGTTCCTGCCAAGAGTGTTTTAACAGATTGCTGGGAACATAACGACACCAGTTTGGGTGGATCGGTGATCCACAGGCAGAAAGCATATGATTACGTGAATCACAGTCCAGTCCCACAGTTTGAATTTCCTTCTCCCTTTCCTCCCTTTGCCGAGTATAGACCTCAACACACAGCCGGAACTGAAGATTTTTCAAGATGTTTATTTTTATTTGTCACATACATATACATACTTCCATACATATATGCAGTGAAATGTAATGCAACGCACCCGGTGATAGCACACAATAAGTCCTAGGAAAAAGTACAAAAATAAAATAAAATAAAAAGTAGAAAATTCCTTTCTAATAGACCGACTAACTGACTCCTAAAACGTAATACAGTAAGTGGAATACTTATAGAATAAGATAAAAAATATATAGAATAAAATACAATAAAAATAAATTGAAATAAAATGGAATAGATAGAAGGATTATGCCTATGTATGTACAGATATGTGCATTTAAAGTGGCATGTGAATTAAAGTGGCATGTGAATGTGAATAGTGTGAGGTAGTGTTTGGGATAATACAGCACAGTATACAACAGTACGGCGCAGCAATACGGCATCACGAACAACCCTGAACAGTGATACAGTATGCGGTACAGTATGCTACATACAGTACAGTAGGTAGTGGAGCCTAGTGCATGGCTCAGTTAGGACCCCTGGTGAGGTCAGCGTTGACAGTTCTGATGGCTTGAGGGAAGAAACTCCGTCTCAGTCTCTCTGTTCTCGCTGCGTGACTGCGGAGGCGCTTGCCTGACCGCAGCAGCTGAAACAGTCCGTTGTTGGGGTGATGAGGATCCTTCATGATCCTACGGGCTCTGCTACTACACCTGAAGGACATGTCAGAGCGACTTCCAGTATGGTGCGTAGTCCAGATTATATTCACAGACGGGACCAAAGATCCTAACACAGGGTGTGCAGGTGCGGGTGCAGCAGGATACAGTCCCAGGGAGTGAGACACACGTTGAGAAAGGGGTATTCCTTTTTGTCCCACGTCGGCTGCCGTTCCGGTGGGCGTGGCTTACCCGCGCGTTATGAAATGTCTCTGAAACGACGCGCTGCTTTCCGAACTTAAACCTGATGGAAGAGACGTTGTCGTCGGCGTCAGGGCATTGGGACAGGTGACCTGGTGAGTTCCCTCCCTCCCTCCCTCCCCGTCCGTGCGGTTTTATAACACCCGTATCGTAGCTGGTTCTGTGTGGCTCTGAAAAACGTTCGACGTTCCCGGTTTACTTTTGGTTTTGTAACCTTCAGATTGATTTATGCAACTTGAGCCCGGAGCAACAGCATTTGGACAAGAAGGAGCTGGAGGTGAGGACAAACACACACACACACACGCACACACGCAGGTCTGGTGAGGTGTTTTTTTTTTTTGTGTTGATGTTATTTCATTTTATATGTAATATTGGGTCAATTAGCATTTTAAATATTCACGTTTTTGTTTCAACATGTTACTCTACTTCTGTTATCTCTTAAAGTTTTTGTTCTCAATCTCTATCCTGTATTTTCAAGTGCAATTAATAAACGTATCTATCTATCTATCTATCCATACACACTGAGTAACTTTCTAAATAGATCTATTTTTTATTTTTATTTTGTATCATTATTTAATTATGAATTATAATATGTCCAGAATTTCCCTTATGGCGTATCAATTAAGTACTATCCTGTCTTATGTTATTAATAATTTATTATTTATTGGTATTAGAAGTATTATTTGTTATTATCATGATTATTATTCTTTTCATTCTTACTCTTATTATTTGTGGCATTGCATTAAATTTGCCCGTTGTGACTGAAGCATTATGTACTTCTGTGTCAGCACCGCTTCCTGTCCGTGTGAGATGAGCCGGCGAAGGTCGGTGAGCGAGGCGCTGTGGGGCATGTGCACGGCCGACGCCCTGTCCATGCCCGTGCACTGGTACTACAACGTGCAGGACATCAAGACAGACTTTGGAGGGTGGATATCCGGCTTCAACGCGCCCAAAAGCAGACACCCGTCCAGCATCCTCACCCTGTCCAACCCAGGTACCAAATCGGGGTTTTATAACACAGCTCTGTGGAATACTGGATTCTGATTTGGTCGATAGCTGCAATCAGCCGTCAGTTATTTCTGTATAAGGACCTCTGATCTATTAACAACCGTTGCTGTTATAGTTCCATATGACGGGAGTACTTAATGACTTCAGCAAGTTAGACATAACATCCAGAGACTCGAGCTTTATCTGCCTTTATGTTTATTCAACACCCACCTGTTTGTTACATTGCTGCCACTCCAGCCATGGACACACTACCTGACATTCAAAGTTGTCAGATCGCTGTATCGAATCTTGAAGTCATTTTGGTTGCACACTACATGACAGATTGGTGACAGGGGGGTAACACATTACTACAAGGTCTTTCACCAATCTCCGACGAGTCTGTTGGGTCTCCAAACAATGTTTTGTCACAAAAACACATGCGAGAAGTGACACCAGTAATGACACGATACCATGTGGGGACAGGATTATTTATTTTTTATCTAATATTTGATCACTCTAAAACAGTGATTAAAGCTGAATTTAAATAAGAAATATATTAAAAACCTAGAGAAGAAAAGTTAAATAGGTATGTTGTGTCTTTCTGGCTGCTGCTCCATGCACGCCCATCGCCCCTTCTCGACTCCTCCCCTCCCTCCGTCCCATTGTGTCTGCGCTCAATGGCCGAAGCTCATTGCGTCACTCCCGACTTGATTCCTACACGACCAGATATTGAACCTGCTTGATATCTCGCTAGCATCTGTCAGCCATCGGCAAGCGGTCAGATTGTGTTGTGAGCAGTTGAAACCACATACACGTCACGTGCGCAATTTGTTGTTTTGCTCAGCAATCTCCAAAAACCTGTTGGGGAGGGGAAAATCAGTCTAGAATCACGTAGTCTGAACTCGGCGTAACCCGAGTAATCCATATCTGGCAGAGAAAAGCTATTGTGAAGGGAAGTTGACAACATCTATTAAAAGTGTGTATTTACCCAAGATAATTATTGTATTTAATTATTGTATTCATCCGAAAAGTCAGGCCGTACCTGACCCAATATGCCACTCAACTGCTGGTACAAACCTTGGTGATGTCCCGTCTCGACTACTGCAACGCTCTCTTAACAGGCTTGCCGGCCTGTGCGGTGAAGCTACTGCAGATGATACAGAATGCGGCGGCGCGACTGGTGTTCAACCAGCCAAAGAGGGCACACGTCACTCCGCTGCTCATCGAGCTCCACTGGTTACCTGTAGCTGCTCGCATCAAGTTCAAGTCTCTTATGCTTTCCTACAGAGTGCTTGTTAGGAACGCTCCCACCTACTTAAATGCTCTTGTAAAAGCACATGTTACCCCCAGGATGCTGCGCTCATCAAATGAGCGTCGCCTGGCTCTGCCGGCCGTACAACCACGGCAATCCAGGTTATTCTCATTTGTATCATCGAGCTGCCAAAAACGACCAGAGCAGGGACCTCCCTCTCTGTCTTTAAGAAGCACTTGAAGACCCAGCTCTTCAGAGAGCACCTCCTCTCCTAACTTACAATTACTTAGCACTACTATTTATTGTACACTAATGTCTCTGTTGCAATGTAGCTTGAATGTTATTCTCCCTTGTAAGTCGCTTTGGATAAAAGCGTCTGCTAACATTTTGGACCTTGGTTACACAAACCTTCACAATGCATTCAAGGCTGCCCCCCACCCCACTTCGGCTCTTCAGAACACATCTCTATTATACTAATTCCAGCATACAGACCACTGCTAATACAGCCAATGGGTTCTGAAGCCGATCAGAGTGTGCCAATCCAGGTCATCACTGACAAGATGGCACCTCTTGCCTGTGACAGCGATGCCTCCCTCCCGGATGTTCTTAATGATTTCTACATGAGGTTTGAATCATGGAATGATGTCCCTGCACGGCAGACCACTCCTCCTCTAGATGATCAATGATTGTGCCTGTCTACAGCCGATGTGAGAAAGACTCGAGAGTCAACCCACGCAAGGCTGCTGGACCTGACAACATACTTGGTCGCTCAGGGAATGTGCAGACCAACAAGCAGAGGTCCTGACAGACATCTACAACATCTCCCTCAGCCAGGCAGTCATCCCAGCATGCTTCAAGGCCACCACCATCATACCAGTGTTGAAGAAATTTACTGTGTCCTGCCTCAATGACTATTACCCTGTAGCACTCACTCCAATCACAAGGGTGTGCTGCGATGGCCTAGTCATGGGCCATATGAAAACCAGGCTCGCCACCTCACTTGACCCCCGCCAGTTTGCATACCACGCCAACCGGTCCACTGAGTATGTTACATCCTGCACCCTCCACCTGGCCCTTTCACACCTGGACAATACAAATTTTTATGTGAGAATGCTGTTCATAGACTTAAGTTCAGTTGAGCTTTCAATATGATCATCCTCCAGAAGCTGATAGGAAAGCTAGGGCTGCTGGGCTTGGACACCTCCCTCTGTAATTGGATCTTGGACTTTCTGACAGAGAGACCTCAGTCAACACCTCAGGCAGAACTACATTGAGCACTGGCACCCCCCAGGGTTGTATGCTCAGTCCACTGCTGTTCACACTGTTGACCCATGAATGTTCTGCCAAGTACAGCTCAAACCATATCAAGTTTGCTGATGACATGACAGTGGTAGGTTACATCAGCAACAATGATGAGTCAGTACACAGAAAGTAAGTGGAGCGGCTAGAATTCTGGCGTACCTATAACAACCTATTTCTTAATGTTGACAAAACAAAAGAGATGGTTGTTGACTTCAGGAGGGCCCGGGCCTACCACTCTCTGTTCGCACATCAGTTCTCCACAGCTCGAAGGTCAAAAGCATCCAGTTCCTTGGTGTGCACATTGGTGCGCGCACCCCCCCCCCCCCCACCAATCATCCCGACCGCGTTCTAAGCAGGCACCATCGAGAGCGTCCTGACCAGCTGTTTCAGTACCTGGTATTGGAGCTGAAAGGATCATTGGCGCCTCTCTCCCTTCTATTCTGGACCTCTATACCAAACGCTGCACACGCAAGGCCTGCAGCATAGTGACGGATCCCACACGCCTCCCATGGACACATTTTTCCATCTCACCGTCTGGCAAAAGGTACCGCAGCATACAGGCCAGATGTGCCACAACTCTGCAACAGCTTATTCCCCCAAGCTGTCAGGAGCCTCAACACCCTGCTGCCTATACCATGCTGCTTCACACTTTTATTCTTTTTATAACGTACTTTTAAAAGTATTCTATTTCGTTTGTGTAATCACTGTTCTGTCTAACGTTGTCTTGAGTTCTTTTCTCTATTTATTTTTACCGTTTTTATTGTATTGATTCAGCTGCACTGTCATGGCTTGCACTGTCTTGCTGTTTGCAATATGTATAGTCTTGGGCATACAGCCCCCATCCTTGTCTTGTATGTCTTGTGTATAGTTTTTATATATTGCACCAAGGTGAAACACTGCATCCAAGAGAAACACAATTTTGTTCACTGCACTGTATATGGCTGGAATGACAAAGTTTGACTTGACTTGTAATATTTATTATTCTGAAATTGGCCATTCTGCATAATGAGTACTTTTACTTTTGGTGCTTTAAGTATATTTGGATCCTAGTGCTTTTGTGGTTTTACTAAAGTGATATATTAAATGCAGGACTTTTACTTGTTACAGAGTATTTCTCCACTGTGTTATTTCTACTTTGACTTAAGTAAAAGATCTGAGTACCTCTTCTACCCCTGAAAGTAGGCTATTGTTTTTTAGGGATACTCACCCTCTTTGAGGATCGACTGAACTTCTCCCAACTTCGCAAAGCTCTCTCTGAAGTCCGACTGTCCTTTTACAACCTCTCCCCTATTAGAGATAACAAAGTTCATAATAATTATTATTTTGCTCGCTGGCACATAAAGTCAATGTGCAGAACATGCACAGGTCAAAGCACATGAAATGTAAGCTCGTTAGCGCCCACTGAATCATGGTTTAGGGAAGCTAGCTAGCTTCTACTAAAATTAGTACAAAGAGCAACGTGAATCACGGCCTCTGCTTTTTTTGTATTGGTGTTGTTATAATTTCGTCAACTCAGAAATACTAGCAAGCTAGCTTCCGTAACTACATGAAGGCTACTAGGCGAGGCAGCTGTGGTAGTTCCAAGATCCAATTCATATGACTTCTGGCTCAACATAAAACACATACGTTTGGTATGACATGATTCAGTAGCCAATACTTGTGTAGTGTGATTAGGACCTATAGGACCTATCCGGCACATAGACACAGACGGCAATGGGTTGTAGACATCAGTTTATTGTAGAGAGAAGGCTAGGTGGAATTAGCCAGGAGCATATCAAACATGTCATGACAGGGCTCCCATACAGAGTATGTGTAGGAATGGGGGTTTTAACCTGTTGCTCGTTAGCCCAACCACCCAGCAACAGGTATGCAGCCACCCTAACCCAGTCACTTAGATCCAGGTCAGGTGTGGCTGCTCAAACCATCCCAGCCCCACACCACACACCCCCAAAACCAAACTGAGGCCAGGAAGAATTCCTGGTCGAAGCCTACTCCCCCCTCTTGTGTGAATGACCCTCACTCAATGAGCCAGCCATTTGCAGATTCCTGCTGTTCTGTACCAGCGGGGTGTCCAGGAAGCAAAGAAAAGGGTTGAATGCGTCTGTTCCGATCTTTCTTGGCATTGTCTAGTAATTGCCTTGATCTTTTGACATCTGTTGTCTTAATGTCCTCGTCGTGTCACAGGGGTTCAGATTAAATGGAGCGTGTCTCCTTTAAAGTCTACGGTCGTCCGTTAAACTTACCATTTGTGGGTAACTTAAACTTCATCCACTACCATCCCCTTAAGGTTTTCGAGCAAAACTGTGGACGCCACCATCATGTCTCGCCACTTGCTAATCAGCAGCCATGACTCTGGGCTACCAAATAAAAGTTGCCAACGTCTGCTGGGGAGTCATCTTGGACTTAGCTGCAAAGCAGTGATTCCCAGTTTAGTGGCTTCCCTGATCTGTTGCTCCATGAGAGCGACCAACGGAGAAACAAGAATAGCCACAGGGTTTTCACTGTACCCCATCTTTTTGCCAACCAGTGGGGCAAGTCGGTAAATTAAACTTTTACCAAATCCTGTTGGAAGTATGGCAAACACATCTTTCTTTTCAACAAAAGCTTTAAGTGCAGTTGTTAGTTCAATTTTTAGAGAAAATATACCGTCCAATTAGTTTAATACTGTCGCAATAGCGGATTCAGCAGTTCCACATCAGCGGCAGCCATCTTGGTACTGTAAGGTGCCTCGACCGGGGCAAGTCGGGTGGAAGTCTATCTGAACGGGAGGACCAGACCAGACAATCTGCCAGACCAAATTAAACATGAGTTTGCAGATTATTTGCCAGAGCAAATAAAACATGAGTTTGTAGATTTGTCTGGTTCCCAGGCTACTATTTTTCCATCTAATCTGCGATAAATGTTTGGGGGGGGGGGTGCAGTCTTGTCTTGGATTGGTAATTTTCAGATTCCACAGCGGGAGAGTCCTTTCATAAATGCTAACTCGAGACAGAGACGGTCATAATAGAGACAGTAGCTGTCCAGATATGTCCAGATCTCAGTGTGTTTTGATGGTTGTGTCCTCCAGCCGGGAGTGGACGCACCGCCTGGTCCTCTGGTCCGGTCCGTCAAGACGTGGTGGGGCACGTCATCCTCCATGACAAGCTGGACTGCTGGAAGGCTGCCGGAGGATCCGTCCACTACCACCAGGGTACATTACGTTGCCTTCTCTGTGTTCCATTTCTTTGGTCTGATCGTCTTGGTGTTCCATTGTTCTGGTCTGATCGTGTCTGTGTTCTGCTGCTCTTGTCTGATCCTTGTCTCATCCCTGCGTTCCAGTGCTCTGGTCTTATCACCTTAGTGCTCCACTGCTCTGTTGTGTTCTTCTCTCTGTTCCATTTCTCTGGTCTGATCGCCTCTGTGCTCCATTACTCTGGCCTCAACTCTTTATGTTCTTTGTGCTCCACCGCTTTGGTCTGGTCATCTCTGTATCCTCTCTGTGTTCCACTGCTCCGGTTTGTACATCTGTGTCTTCTCTGTGCTCAACTGCTCTCATCTGATCATCTCTTTATCTTCTCTGTGCTCCACTGCTCTGGCCTGATCATCTCTGTAACTTATGTGCTCCTCAGCTCTCGTCCAATCATCCCTATATCTTCTCTGTGCTCCGCTGCTCGGGCCTGATCGTCTTTGTATCTTCTCTGCTCCACTTCTCTGGCCTGATCTTCTCTGTGCTCTGCTGCTCTGGTCTGCCCAGGCATGCAGGCGGGTGACAACACCCTGAACGTACTGTGTGCGCTCAAAGTGGCCCAAACCCTGGTGCGAGGCCAATTTGCAGACGTCGGGGGGTGCGTGGCGCGGGCGGCCGTGATGGCCAACTATGTGCACTTCCTGACGACGGCGTGCACACACAACGACACCTACGCTGAGTCCTTCCACCGCAGCTTCTTCTGCGACTGGCAAGACACCAGGCCCAGCACTCCCAGTGAGGTACCCAGCCAAACCAGTATGGTACTGGTTCTACAGGGAACTGCCCAGTACAACTACAGTCTGCTACTGGTGGCCCAGAAACACTTAAATAATTGTATTTTCTGTTTAACTCCCTGTAAAGCAAAAATAAATGTGTTCTGAGTTTTTCACATCACGGAAAAAAGTGTTATTAACCACCCAGCCATATTTGAATGATCGATAATCACCAAGTATATAAAATTAGGTTTCAAAATCATGAAAAAGGGCAGTTCCCTCTGTTCTGAGACGCTGGGGGCGTGTCGGCTGAAGATGCTGAAACCACGTCCAATCACGTTAAGCATTTTAAATTGGAATAAATTCCATGTTCAAATATTCTGCTGAACCCAGTTCTGTGGATCTAGTTTCTCACCTCAAAGCGCCGCTGTCTGGCTACAGGACGCCCTGCTCCCCGGTGCCCTCTGCTGGCTCCTCCATAAGTCAGGTCGGGGCTCCGCGGCCTGCTAGCATGCAGCTAATGCTAATGTAACCAACCCCTGTGTGGTCAAACCGACGGGACGGTTCTTTCAGTTCAGTCTCTCAGAAGATGCCTTTTACTCCAGGTGTTTATTCCTAAAACAGCGTTTTATCCCAAACTCTGGGCCGTTAGCTCAGCTTATTTCAACACTGATGCTCAGTTTCCGACCTGGTGTTTATATAGTGTAAGGAGAGGGGCCATGCCAAGTATGACGTTCCACATCATCAAGTCATGATTTAGCCCCGCCCAAAAAATCTGGAACACAAAAATGGTGAAAAACAGTCTAGAAAGGGTCTAACTCCACAATTCAGTACTACATCCTTCAGTCTTTTCATGTTTTCAGCAAAGACTTTCTAACACGTATAATGTGGTTAGAAACTAATCACTAAATTCACTTGACTTTAACTTTGAGTTATTTTAATGAGCTCGATGTATACATTTATCTTAATTTTTTCCTGAATTATTAAAATATTTTTGTTTATTATTGTTGTTTTTTTAATTTTAGACTTTTAGCTCAGTTTTGTTAACCGAAAAATAGAAAGACAAAAATGTTAAATGTTCATTTGGTTAATTTTTAATAGTGTTTCACTTAGTTTTAGATTATATGACTTACCTTGTAGTTTTTGTTTTATTTTGTCAATTTAAAATATGTTCATTATTATAAAAGGATGTCTGTCTGCCTGCCTGTCTTTAATATACCGTATTATAAAATAGTTTTTTATTTCTGATAAAACTTCCTGGCTCCAGGTCCTAGAGTTCGCCGAGCAGCGCTCCAGGAGGAAGCTGGCTGGCTCCGCCCATGACAGCCAGCTGGACGCCATTGGCTGCCTGCCCATGCTCCTCCCCTTTCTGCTGCTCTCTGCCTCAGCCAATGAGGGGCAAGCGGTGAGGACACGCCCACTTCACACTGTAGCCAATCAGAGATCACAGCTGATTTCAAAATGCAACCTTTAAGGCGGAGGTTCACTTAAAAGGACACTGGTACAAGAGACGTGAGAACCACCACAGAGCTTGTCCCAGAACACCCTCAGCAGGATACTCTGTGGGCGGTGAAAGAAGCACGTACTCAACAGCGGGAGGAGTTGGAAGTGGCTTTGCTTCACATAAAGAGGCAAAAAAAAAAAATTTGTGAAATCAAACTCAATGTCATTTATTGACAGTACCAATATTTTCTCAAATAGTGACAGGAGCTTTTATTCACCTCAACTGTCGACCAGGTGCCATGCTCCTCGAAATAAATACATCGATTTTTTTTTTTTTTTTTTTTTTTTTCTTTTTGTTCGGAGACACGGGAACGGCCGGGACCCATAGTGGATCGGAGATCACTCTCTCTCCACTACGCAATCCACTGTCCTGATTCAAGGCGCAACGTCTCTTGGTTTGAAATGTTCGTATCACACAAGTAGAAACTTACGAAAACAATAGATATGAAACAAAAACACAGGCGGAACACAGGATCCGCACGGGATGTGCGGTGCGCTCGGAGTGTGGTGCAGCGCTGGAGGAGAAAAAAAACACACACACACTGACTCAGATTCCGCCCTGTTTACCGATTTTTATTTGTGTACTGGTTAATATTTGAGGAGATGAGGTATCTATAATACATACTCCGAATATTGCAGCTCCGGAAAAAACAAGTTTGTTGACCTGGGAAAAGAAGGAGGTTGAGTGACCTCTTGAATCTTGAATCTGGACCTGGTAAGGGAGGTTGAGGTCCGTCCCCTGCCGTGACGCAACGGCATTTGGACCAATCGGGACGAGGGGAGCTCTCAGAACGAGAGAAAGACGAAAGACAAAGTTTGCCTCTGGGGCTTGCGCAGAGAACACAGCAAGAACCCAGATCATCGCGTCAATTTGTTCTTATCTTCTTCTAAACACGTCTGGGGACGGTAGCTCAGGAGGTAGAGCTGGTCGTCTAGTAATCTAAAGGTTGCTGGTTGCTGGTTCGATCCCAGGCTCCTCCTGCTAGCATGCTGTAGTGTCCTTGAGCAAGACACTTAACCCCTCATTGCTCCTGATGGCTGCGTCTGTCGGTGTTTGAATAATTGTAAGTCGCTTTGGATAAAAGCGTCTGCTAAATGACGAAATGTAATGTAATGTAATGTATTTTTGGTCCAAAACATCTACTTATTTTTAAGTGAACCTCCACCTAAAGTGTACCTCCACCTAAAGGTATAGGCACTACTCCCCCCCCACCTCGATTCTACCCTGTTTTGGATGTGATAATCACCCTGACCCGGTAACCCTTCCCCCCTCACCCCCAGGTTTCTGCTGCGGAGGAGTTTGGGCGTCTCACCCACCCTCACCCTCGCGTCCCCCAGTACGTGGGGGTGTACGCCCGGGCGCTGCATGCGGTGCTGAACGGGGCCAGCTTGAGGCAGCAGGCCCAGCAGGCACTCTGCTGCCCCCAGCTGGACGCCTGGGACACCTGCAGGCACTTCAGCCAGAGGGCTGCCAGGTACGGGAAGCCAGCAGGGACTTTGCTTGGCAAATTCAGATTTCTACGTTGCTGGCTGTGAAATTAGACTAACCTCTAAACCAGCATTTCCCAACCTTTTGTTTTCCTTCTACGTCACACTTTTACAATGAAATAATCCTACAGCGACACCACTTCCTGTTAACCACTGAAAATGTCACAAACATGTAGAACTGTGCTTATTATTATCATGGCTTATTGATAGTTAGTTTGCTAATCTTGCATCACTATTAGTTCATAGTGAACACATTTTTTAGTGTGTATTAACACCTAGCTCATTTGAAGCATTTGTTCCGATTCCTGGAGCGTTTTCCCTTGTAGATCGGTTCATTTGGGAATATGTGAACACAGCAATTGCACTCTGTTGCAGACCAAATCCTCTGCACCGAGACCACCTAGAAGGGGTCTCGGTGCTGTTGCAATCGCACCAGGGAGCGGTTTGTTTGCAGTGAGAATGCAACTCACTTGCTGTACTGTATTTGCAATGCACAACGGGGCCCTTTCGTTAATGAATTATATTTAAATTTTATTACTATTCTTTTTTATAATATATATTATTATGAGTCAAATGTACTCCTTTAATTATGTCAAAGTTCCCAACAGCAGCTAAGCACCAGAGTTGCCAAGTCGGCTGATAATACGGCTTATAATCTTTACAAAGGGAAGGTTGATTACTGTTAACGGTACGTGCCCCCATGTGGCCGACCGCTCGGACCTGTAGTCACCCGGACTTCTCCGTGCGTAAATAATCAGATATGACAGAGAGGGAAAGTAGAAGATTTTGCCAGTCTAATTGGAATTAAGAGAAGGTAGGAACTGAGAATTTGAGGAAACTTGGGTCTTGCGTGCACACACACATGCACGCACAGAGGGAGACACGGGGAGTCGCCGCGCGCCCTGCTCGCTGCCACACGTTCTGCGGAGTGCGAGGAGCGCAGCAGGGGGAACGGACACACATACACATGTAGCCTTGATGCTCACTCAAATTGAATATGTTGTTCATTTACCAAACACTGGTATATCAACCAGAGAATAGAAATGAAAGCAATTGTACATAGCTCCATTTTCGATTAACCCGCTGTGGGAGATTTTGTCTGGGTCGTTTGGGATTCGGCTGTAAAATGCGAATATTCGACTATTCACTGGGCCTGCTTTCACGTCGCTCGTATCACTCGCCTTCATGCTAATGCTAATGCTAATGCTAATGCTAGCTGGTGGTGCCATCTGGTGACATCACATAGAAACTACAATGGAAGATGGATGCATACTTGTGTCTGTCTGTCTTAGGTTGCCAGTTGCGTCGGATGAACGTCTGAGAGTCCATCAAAGCGCTGTGGAGACGCTGGGACTGGCCTGCTACACTAAAGGTCTGTGTATCTATCTGCCTGACTGTCTTTCTGTATCTCTCTGTCCATCTATCTTTCTGCATGTCTGTCTACTGGTTTGTCTGTTTACCTGTCTGCCTGTCTGTCTGACTCGGTTTCTATGGTAACCACCAGGGGCTCTCAGCAGTCTGTTCTACTTGGCCCACGAGTTCCACGACGACCCTCGAGGAGGTTTACTCGCCAACACCAACTGTGGAGGTACGAGCCTACAATCCCAAAATGATGATCCCACAACTATAGTCCCAAAATCATAAACCTTGATTTATAATCCCAAAATTATAATACCATAATTATAATCCTTGAATTATAATCCTTAAATTATAATCCCACATTTATATCCCCCAAATAATAATCCAAAGAGTATGATCCCTTAATTATCATCTCCAAAATTATAATCGCAAATCCCAAAGAACAAAACAGGAAGTCTGTGGGTGGTGCCATATAATAATAATAATAATAATAATAATAATAATAACTTCAATTTATATAGGGCCTTTCAAAGAACCCAAGGTCGCTTTACAGGAGAGAGGCAAGGGGGGGGTCAGTGAATTTGCATTTCCAAAATATTTTACGCCTTCCCTTCCGCTCAAGTTTTTGTAGCGATTGGAGTATCAGAAAGCCATAAGCTCTTGCTAAATGTACAGCTGTTTATAGCTAATAATATTTAAATACTTATTAACACCTGTTTTGTTTATTGAGAATGCTGGGTTGTATTATATGTCCTTATTTTGAGTAGTCACAGTGGCATTTTCTAACCCAGAACATTGCCTATTGTAATTGTATTGTCTAAGTATAAGGCTTATTTGTTGTGTTAAATGTCAAGTAATAAAATATCCTAAGTGCAAAGTAAATACACTCTCACTCTAAACATCAATATGGGAGCATTGGGGGAGCAGTAGTGAGGGTGCCCCTCAACCAGATATCCTGAGTTAGATTCCTCAGATGTGTTTGATTTTGGCTATTGTAGTCCAATTTACTGATGGAATTGCCCTCTTTTATTTAGCATTATAGTATGGTTTAATACAGTTTATAATTTATGGTGTTTTAAATATTAAAATAATATATGCTATAAACAGCTGTAGGTTTTGCCAGAGCTTATGGCTTTCTGGTACTTGAACTGTCGCAAAAAATTTGAGCGGAGGGAAGGCGTAACATATTTTGGAAATGCAAATTCACTGATTTGGCACCACCCACAGACTTTGAGTGACCACAGCCAACCCAACGACGAAAAGCAGCCGGCCAAGCCACCACCACAGTGACCAAAGCGACGTACGTTGCTCACGGAGCTCGACCCTAATGTGTTTATCTGCACTGAGTAGTTCTGTGTGGATCAAATGAAACTATAGAAACAGGGGTTCCCAAAATTGAGTTCACTGCCCCCTAGTGGTCGGCAGGTGGTGGCAGAATTATTATTATTATTTTAAATTATTTTTATGTTTAGGTTTTTTAAGCATATATAGTTTATTTGTTTGTTTTACATATTTTAAAATATTTCTTCACAGATTATATAAAACATGGGATATTTAGAGGATAAAACATTTAAAAGGATATGTTTTTGTTATACAGTGTATATTTACTCAACTCCAGTAACAATGCAGATTTTTTTCTGATATTTGTCAGTCAAATGATTTGGTTAAATGACGTTTCCCTGAATTGAGGCTCTTAAACATGTACATTTTTATCGCACCCCGCAGGAGAGAACTGCAACCGCGGGGCGGCGCTGGGGGCGCTGCTGGGGGCGCGGGCAGGGTACACCGCGGGTTCCATTCCCCAGGAGTGGAAGGACGGCCTGAGGGTCGGCCCCGATCTGGAGGAACTGACATCGTCCCCTGGTGGAGCCCATGAACACAGCATTACCTTGATCTGATCGGGGAAAAAGCAGATGCAATGATTTATTTGTATTTATTGTGATTTATTATGAATGTTTTGTTGATAATTTGGAAGGGTGGTGGTGGCATGTGGTGAGAAACGACAGATATTTCTGTCCACCATTGATATTTACGTGCAATTGAAAAGGTTCTACCACAACCTACTTCCTACTTCACGATAATAGAAAAAAATCATTTTAAATTCAAATAATAGGCTATATTGATTTTAGTTTACAGTTTGTTCACATCACCATTTGAATAAAATATCAATATGATAATTGACGATTTTGTCGTGTTTTGTTTTTTTTCGCAATCACATTTACAAGTTAATATTATTATTTTACCAAACAAAGAAATATTTATTTTTCCACTTTAATACATTTTTTTAACATTTAAAAAAATAGCATGAAATGGGTTTTAATCCAGTTTTGCCAATAATTTGGTGGTCCAGTTGCAGTACCCGTGGGGTCACTAGGGAGAAGGCTTCACCTGAATCTGACTTCTATCTGAAACACTGACCTTTTACACCCACCATTTACATACGTCTTGGGTGATCTGAACGCAGATGGACAGCTCTAAGTACGTCTGTTCACACCTGGCATTAGAACGCGTCTCCACATGCGTCTCAAGTATTGACATATCACTTCCCCGCTCTGTATGCAAATCAGATTTATTTCGCTTTGTTAGTTTCTTCCTTGTATGGAAATTGAAAAACGTAAACCTATCTCAGAAAATTGGAGTGGAGTTTTATTTTTTGTCCTCCAGACAGTTCTGGTGCCGTTTTTTTTGTGTTTTTAGTTTGGATCTATTTGTTCTTGTTAGTTGCTACTTGTATTAAACAACATTTTTTATCAACTGAGTTAAGGTACTGTTCCGTCCTGTTCCAAAAAAACAACTTTTGTGCAGTGTCACACACGTCCCCCTGTAGCTTTCTGTTGCTATGGGACTTTATTTAGTAAAAGTGACCATTTTTGTGTGAAAACTTTGTCAATATTAAATTCTGCACTTCTGCAGTGGGGAAACTTTCCCCACCAGACATTAATATGACGCCGTGGGCGTGTGATGAGTATGTCCTTTGGTTGAGTAGACGGTCCTTCAATTTGGACCGGGATACATTTGCGTTTACAGTGCTTAAAGAATGTGGCCACATGTGGCCCACACCACCTCAGAACATTGTGTGAGGGATGGATCCCAAGCCGCGTTGAGGACGGAGTGGTTGTGTTTACATCTGGCATTAGAGCTGTCCACTTGTCATTGAATTGCCAAAGACACATGTTAATGCCAGGTGTAAACGGGGTCTAGATGGATAGATGGATGAGGATAAATGGATGGATGGATAGCTACATACATTTAAGAATTCAATAAAATAAAAATAAAACATAATATAACATACTGTGCCTTAGTGTTTTAGTGAAAGAAGCAGGATGTGATGTGGTTCTTTGGGCCCACACTGCGTTCAAGGCTGCTCAAAACCTCGGAAAAAGCAAATGGATGATTGTCCAGTTCTGTTCCCAATCTTCATCTAGTGTTTGTGTTTCGTGTTTCACAAGTATGTTTATTATTGTATTTAGTGTCTATCGTAATGTGTACCAGTGTGTGTACATCAGTGTCTATATGAGTGCCTGTGTGCAATATTGGTATGTGGGTGTGTGTTAGTGTGTATATATTCCTGTGTGTGCAATACTGTGTTTGGTATATGTGTGTGTATGTTTGTGTGTGTCTATAAGAGTGGTAGGTGTGTGCATACATATTAGTGTGTGTGTGTGTGTGTGTGTGTGTGCATTTGCGTGTCTATACTACGTATATCAGTGTATTGGTGTCTGTATATCAGTGTGTTTATGTAGTGTGTGTGTCAGTGTGTGTCTTGTGCAGTGTGTATTTCCAGCAGTGTTTGACCTTCGCTCAGATCTGCTCTCTGTCATGGCGTCGACCCGCAGCTCGGAGCGATGGCAACTCTGGAGCCTCATACTGCTGCTGCTCGCCGTCCCAGCATGCAGCGGGCTCCCCCCGGGTGAGTCTTCATCCTTGCCCTCCCTCCTTCCTTCTTTCTTCCCTCCTCTCTTTCTTCCTTCTTTGCTCCCCTCCTACCTTCTTTCCTCCTTCCTTCCTTCCCTCCCTCTTTCCTTCCTTCCTTCCTTCCTTTCTTCCTTCCTTCCTACTGTCACAGCATTGTTGGGAGACATGAGAGAAATAAGAGCATCCTGAGCTTGTAAAGGTACAATATGTAACTTTTCCGCATTCAAATGTCCAAAAACAACTAGACCCATGTTATATATTTTGTTGAGTCAAACCCAGAGAAATGTGCCATTTTAATATAGGTAACGGTCTGTTTCTTTAGGTCTGTCACGGCGGCACATCCCTTTAACCCCTCGACTGCTAGACTAACCATTGTTTGATGGAGCACCATTATCTAATGCCATTTGCTGTGAGCTCTGTTGCCGAAGGGTACGGGTGAAGACAGCAACTCCCATGATCCCACGCTGCTTTAAGACGTCATCAAACTCTGTTTTTTGTTATGGTTTTGATTGAGAGACCCCTGGCGGCAGAAATTACAAATTGTACCTGTTACATAAAAATAAATATATATAAATATATAAATATTTGTTTATTTTAACCTTTATGGATACGGGTTAGGTTTGGTGTTTCACAGCAATTTCCTGTTTACATTCATACAGTTTCACACAGATAAAAAAAACCCCACATAAAATCAATAGTTAAATGTGGTTTGTGTGGCTAAACCAGTGGTGGTAGTTGGGGATGTATGGCAGCCACTGAGGGGTCCTGCACGGAACCAGTGGCGGGGCGTTAAGGATGGATAGGACGCCCTGAGCATGCATTAACGTTGCCAGTCGGAGTTGGTCACTGGGAGGCCCGTTCAGTATTTGTGGTGGGAGAGGAGGATGGATGGTAGCCATCTCCTCTGCTCTCCTCCACCCGTCTCCACTTCATCCCCCTCCTCCTCTCCCAGAGAGGGTGTTTTCCAGCAGGGCGGATGCCAGCGCTCTGCTCCAGCGAAGCCGCCGAGCGAACTCCTTCCTGGAGGAGTTGAAGAAGGGCGACCAGGAGAGGGAGTGTCTGGAGGAGCGCTGCTCCTACGAGGAGGCGCGGGAAATCTTCCCCATCCCACAACACCTGGTACATACATATGTAGTATGTAGTATGTTTATATGTACATGTATGTGTATATTTATAAATATATATATATACATATATATATATATTTACACACACACACATGTACACCGATCAGCCACAACATTATAACTACCTGCTTAATATTGTGTAGCTCCCCGTCGTGCTGTTAAAACAGCTCTGACCCGTTGAGGCATGGACTCCACAAGACCTCTGAAGGTGTCTTGTGGTATCTGGCACCAAGACGTTAGCAGCAGATCCTTTAAGTCCTGTTGGTTGTGAGGTGGGGCCTCCATGGATCGGGCTCGTTGTCCCAGCGCATTCCACAGATGCTGGATCAGATTGAAATCTGGGGAATTTGGAGGCCAAGTCAAACACCTTGAAGTCTTTGTCATGTTCTCCAAACCATTCCTGAAACATTTTTTTGCAGTGTGGCAGGGCTCATTATCCTGCTGAAAGAGGTCACTGCCAAGGTGTGTACTTGGTCTGCAACAATGTTAAGTTAGGTGGTACGTGTCAAATGAACATCCCGAGAATGCCAGGACCCGAGGTTTCCCAGCAGAACATTGCCCAGAGCGTCACACTGCCTCCGCCGGCAGCCATCTCTTCCCCAGGTAAACGACGCGCATGCACCTGGCCATTCACATGATGTAAGGGAAAACTTGATTCATCAGACCAGGCCACCTTCTTCCATTACTCCATGGTCCAGTTCTGAAGCTCACATGCCCATTGTAGGCGGTGGACAGGGGTCAGCATGGGCACTTTGACCAGTCTGCGGCTACACAGCTCCATACGCAGCAAGCTGTGATGCACTGTGTGTTCTGACACCTTTCTATCATAGCAGCATCAACTTTTTCAGGAATTTGTTCTACAGTTCTCTCTCTCTCTCTCTCTCTCTCTCTCTCTCTCAGGAAGCCTTCTGGAAGGTGTATTCAGGTACAGCAAGCCCCGGCCTGGTTTCAATATAACTGTATCAGTTTTCAATAATCCATTGAGGCTAAACGCCACATAAAGACATTTCATTTTATACTAAATACAAAATAAAATGCTCTCTGTAGTCTGTTGCACTCACAAACAAAGTATAACTAATCATTTCATTTTAATTTTCATAATTTAATTACAGTGGATTTTGCAAGGGTTGTTTGATTTTAAACATATTCACCAACAACAACAATAACAACAAAATTCAACTGCTCACAGTGCTCAACATTTTTTTTAACCAAATTTAGACTCAAGATAAAGACTATTTGTAGGATTAAAACCCCAAATTAAAAAAATAGAATCAGGCATTCAGTTGAAACATTTTTGTATGAATCTATCTATCTATCCATCTATCCATCTATCTATGTTTTTGCTGTTAAAATTAACAATAACTGTTTCCTTTGAACGGTCATTAATTCTATAAGCTGACCACTCAGTTATGTATGTAACGATAAGAAAACTGGAAACATTTCAATACTTTTTTCACTGTTGTTGTTGCTGTTGATGAATTCAATATCCTGATCAGTCTGGGTGGAAATTAATCAATACAGTCTGCTCTCCAGAGGGGGACCAGTGCGAGTCGGGTCCGTGCACTAATGGAGCAACGTGCATCTCCCAAAACAACAACTACATCTGCATCTGCCCGCAGGGTTTCCAAGGACGCAACTGTGACAAGAGTGCGTTTAACAACAACTAATTTCATACAATTAATTTAATAAAACTTTGTGTCTGAAATGGTGTGTGTATGTGTGTGTGTGTGTATATATATATATATATGTATATGTATTTATATATATGTGTGTGCTTGTACATATAGGTGTGTGTGTGTGTGTGTGTGTGTGTGTGTGTGTGTGTGTGTGTGTGTGTATGTATGTATATATATATATATGTGTGTGTGTCTGTGTGTGTGTATATATATATATATATATATATATATATATATATATATATACACACACATATATACATACACACATTATGTGTGTGTATGTATATATGTATATATGTGTATGTACATATATACATAAAGACCCCTGTGATAAGTGATACAAGACCCCTCAGGTTATTTTGCGATAATGACCAGGTGGCTTTACATTATCCCTTACTTAACTTTGTAGTAGCTAAATCTGAGACTCATCTGAGAGAATAATTTATTAATTTGTTATTATGCATTTAAAGTATGATTTATTAAAGGTATGATTCATCACAGTCTATTTAAGTTATGATTTATTTGTTTATTTTTCTGCAGAGACACTGCTGTCGTATGGCTGTCTCTATCGAAATGGAGGATGTGAACAGTTCTGTTCAGAGTTTCCAGATCTGTCTCATACTTGTCACTGTTCCCATGGTTACCGCCTGGCAGCCGACAACACCAGCTGCCTGCCCCAAGGTTCCATGACTACAACTTCCTGTTTCCTGCCTGACTGTTTCCTGTTTCAAAGTCTCCTGTCTTACAGTTTCCTAACTTTTTCTTGTTTCCTGTCTGATGGGCTCCTGTCTGACTGTTTCCTGTTTCCCATCTAACTGCTGTCACCTGTCTTAGTGCTTCCAGTCTGTCTGCTGTCCTACTTTTTCAAATTTCCTAACTTTCTCCTTCCTGTTTCCTGTCTGACTGTCTTCTGTTTGTCTCCCGACTGTTTCCTTTCTTTCTCCTGACTTCTTCCTGTTTCCCATCTGACTGTTTCTTGTTGGTGTTTTGTCTGACTGCTTCCTGTTACCTGTCTGACTGTCTCCTGTTTCCTGTATGACTGTCTCCTGTTTCCTGTCTGACTGTTTCCTGTCTGACCATTTCCTCTCTGTCTGTCTGCCAGATAGGAGACTGTCGTTTGACAGTCTCCTATCTGGCTGTTTCCTGTTTCCCGTCTGACTGTCTCCAGTGCAGTATCCCTGTGGCAGACCAGTGGACCGGTTTCAGCCCAGGATCGTCAGAGGACATATCTGTCCTCCAGGGCAGTGTCCATGGCAGGTAGAATGTTACACCAATACACCAATATGAAATGGGAACTCTGGGAACTAAAGTAATAGAAGCAGTGTTAGTCAAGTATTTTAATGAGGATGTGTTGTGGCGATATGACATACAATCCTACTTCCATTATCCCAACCGCAACAGCTCCATTTCTCACATGGAAATGAACAGATTCTGATCCTGATATCAACAAAATAAAAATAAAAAATTCATATTAAAAGAGGGAGAGTTAGAGTAGAGAGAGAGTGAAGCGGAGGTAAAGTAGAGAGGTGAATTAGAAGTAGAATCGAGGTAGAGTAAAGGTTGAGTATAGTCAAGGTCGAGTGGAGTAGAAGTGCAGCAGAGTTACTCACACGTTGTCCTCTGGTTGCCAGGCTCTGCTCTCTGAAGGTCCAGTGTATAAATGTTGAGCCGGCTTCACCGGCTACGCTTCACCACGTAGGCGGTGAAGCCAATGGAAAACCACGCTGTGAGCTGTGCCCATATGCTGCTGCAACGCGTCCGGTGGACTTCAACCATCTCGGGTGGCTGGGGGGCCTTTACCCGTTGTTTGGAGGCGCTACGATTTCATTCTGTCTGACCTCATACACCAAAACTAATTGAAGAGGCCACGTACCGAATTGCTGTTCAAGTTTTCCTGGACTTAATTTACTCTGTTTTGCCGATGCATGTTGTCTACGTTTCTATGTTTGTGTTTTTCCATGTATGGAGTGGAAGTGTAGTAGAGGTGGAGGAGAGGTGGAGTAGCGGTGTAGTAGAGTTACTCACATGTTGTACTCTGCTTGTCAGGCTCTGCTCTCTGAAGGTCCAGTGTATAAATGTGGAGCCATCGTCCTCTCCCCTCGCTGGATCCTCACTGCAGCTCACTGTGTGTGGAGGAGGAACATCAGGCTGATGGAGGTCACCGTGGGTAGGAGAACATTATCCCTCCATCATTCTGTCACTTCGCTTGAATCCCTTTATCATCATGTCTTTCCCTGTAACTCCTCCATCATCTCTCCATCATTCTGTAACGCGACTTTCACCTCTTCGTCTTTCTGTTTCATCGTCCCTATAGTGGCTATCAAAAGTTCCTTGTTTAAAACGAGCATGAGTGGAGTCATAAAGTTTTAAAACATCTGTATCATGTTGTTTTGGGTGATCAGCTGTTTGCGGTAGTATTCTGGAGATTTGATGAACAAAAAAAGTATCCACATGTTGTCACTGCTGCAATCAATAAAGTGTACACTCTCTACTTTCTATCAACCAATTACTCTTTGTTTGTGTGTGGTTAGTAAACAATATCTCTCCCCACATCTGCTACGAATTGAGTTCAAACTAAAAACCACTTCCTTGAATTCTTCCGTGTCCCCTGATAATTGGGAGCCAACTCACAGTGATCAAACCAGGCATTATATTTCTCAACTATAACTCATGAATAGGAAGTCTTCATAATTCATGAAGCAAACTTAAAGTATTCTTCATAAATTATTTGGCTCCAACAATCCTCTGCCTTCATGTTTCCTAGTCACTCATCTGTCATCCCTCCAACATTCTGTCTTTCTGGGCTTTGTCAATTTGTGTTATCTGCAGGTGAACATGACCGTGAGGTGAAGGAAGGTTCCGAGCAGACCCAAAAGGTCTCCCGGGTCCTGATCCACCCGCAGTACAACCACACCAACAGTGACGTGGACTTGGCCCTGCTGCGGCTAAAGCAGCCTGTGGTGCTAGGACCCCTCGTGGTGCCTGTGTGCCTGCCTGCCTCCAATGGCACCTTCAGCCGGACCCTGGCCACGGTGCGCCTCTCCACTGTCAGTGGCTGGGGACGCCTCTCCCAGTCAGGCTCGGCCGCACGCTTCCTCCAGAGGCTGGAGATCCCCCGGGTCCCGCTGCAGGAGTGCGCTGACCACTCCCAGCTGCCGCTGACCCGGAACATGGTGTGCGCTGGGCTCCGGGCGGGGGGCCAGGACGCCTGCCAGGGGGACAGCGGGGGTCCGCTGGTCACCCGCTATAAGAGGACCTGGTTCCTGACCGGGGTGGTGAGCTGGGGGAAGGGCTGCGCCCAGCAAGACCTGTATGGAGTCTACACCCGGGTCAACAAGTTCCTAGACTGGATAGAGCGCATCATGTCCAGCTGAGGACTTGGGGGGATAGGGAGACACAGAACCTGCAGGCTTTCACCAAAACAAACTGAGTGATGTAAAGGTAGATTAGAGGTGGAGTAGAGGTGGAGAAGAGCTGAGGTAGAGCAGAGTTACTCCAAATTATCCAGTTTCACAGGACAGATTCTAATGAAATTAAATGAAATATTTACATTAATTTCTGACTGGCAGCATTTAATTTAAGATGAAAACAATAAAATTGAATTGTATAAGAGAATCGATACTTTTTATAACATATTAATAAAAATTTTAACCCGGCCTTGTCATATTATCGTGCAAGACAATTTTGTTATCTAAATAAATAAATAAATAAATAAATAAACAAACAAATAACTAAATAAACCAATTAATTAATTAATTAATCAAAGTTTCACAATAAGAGTTCTGAATTAATAAAAAACTGAGATCATATTGCCTGTGTAACTGTGTTGTGCTTTATGTGATTTAAAACATTTTGATCAGATTTAATCGACAACAGCCCAGAGCTGCTGAGAGATGTTCTTTTAAAGATACAAGACAAGACAAGATAAAATTCTGTCAGACTTTAAACTTCATTAATCCCAAAGAGGAAATTCAGGATTTCAGGATTTAAGGAACAACTTGCAGAACATTAATTATGTTTTGTCTCAGCAGATTAATAGGATCTCCAATCTAATAAAATGTTAACGTTGTCTGTTAACTATACTTAATGATGGAATCACTTCCTGGGGGTAGTTAATAAAGGTTGAAGCTGAAGCTGCTTGGTCGGTCTCCTTCCACTGTTTCCAAAGTTATGTGAGGACTGTAATGACCCTGCATATGCTTACTGTTGTTAGAATGTTTCTATGGCGGGTGGTTCCAAATCTCGTGAGAAAGGGGGACAGAGAGGGGAGAGGGAGAAGTGTTGGAGGTGTACAGTACTGTACAGTACAGTACTGTGTACGTTTCTATGGGCATGTTATGGCCAAGACCTGGAAGGAACAAACCCCAGTGAGTGATAACCACCGTGTGGCTTTTTCTGCCGGCCGGAACATAATATTGGTGTCAGAAGAAAAAGAAAAAGAGTGTAATGCCTTTGAGTTTTAGTACTGAGTGGTGATCGCGAACTGCAAACCATTGTCGCCGGACCGTGTGCGTGCAGATAGAGAATGGCAAATGTTTTTGGAAGACTTTCCCAAAGTAACGAAGGAGGAGGAGACAGGGGGCTACGGTGAGAGCAGAGCATTCAGCGGCCGGCTACCCAGAGCCACACCTGGGGGACCATGGGAACATTAAGCGAGAGTAAGAAAGATGACTGCAAAGATGGCGGCTGTGGCAGGATTCAGCACTTCCAGGACACAGGTTGCCCACATCAGTGTCCCACAAACAGTAAAGACCCCCAACTATTCGGGTAGAGCCATCTGGGAAGCCTTCCATGCCCAGTTTGAACTGTTAGCACATGCATGGGGGTGGAATAATGAACAGAGAGCACTTCAGCTGGTGATGTGCTTAACTGATGATGCTTTATCGTGCCTGCTGTTACTCAGCCCAGAAGAGAGACACAACTATGAGGCTTAGTTGGGGCTCTGCGCTGACATTTTGGCCAATATGTGGGACAGGGTCTGCTGCGCTCCGAACTGAACAACCGGCACAGACAACCAAATACACGATGAGGGACATTGGCAAATGAAATTGAGGGACTCGGGCTCTCGGGCGTACGCACACATGCCTCCTGACATACAAAGGGAGCTCACCAGGGACCAATTCCTCCAAGCACTGTCTCCTGCCGACCTACGTGCCCAGACCCAGTTGGCCCACCCAAAAACCTTGCAGGAAGCTCTAGAAGTGGCCATAGAGAGGGAGCTGGTCCGGTCCGGTACCACCGTAGGCAGACTAGAAGGCGCAACAAAACCTTATTGAGCAGAGGAATGGATTCAACTTGTTCGAGCTATTACCCCACAAGGGGGGCGGAGCCTGCGTCCAAGAGTCTGCTGGGGATGTGGCCAGCCTGGCCATCTCCTCAGGCAATGCCCGAAGTCGACCAGGCCTCAGGGAAACGGCCTGGGGTCCACCTAGAAGGGAGGCTGCGGACCTCCAACACTGTGTCGCAAGTTGCGCTACCCCGCCAGAGAGACCACTTCCACAAGGAAAATGAACAGTCCACACACTACTGTTGGAGAAATTCTCCCTGCGTAGTCGGTGAGGTTAATCTGCTCGCTACAGGAAAACAAACAGAGTATTAAATATATTTATTCTGCAGAATTAAGAGAAATATTCAGAGCTGCTTCAAAGCAGTGGTCTTAATCAATCTACCTCTGCTTCTGTCAAAGAGGGCTTTATACCGATGAAAGGTTGCGTGCCATTGGTGAGGTGCCATTTACAAGATTATGGCCGTGGTCATCAAAAAAACCCAGGGCAATGTGGTTTTAAAGCTACATAACATACAAAAAGGCTATTGCCTATATAAAACATGTAAAACATCATTCAAAGAATTTATCATCTGCATTTTTCTCTCACACTACCCAGAAGCAAGAAGCGAGTGCCCTTGAGTGGGAGACTGCTGGTATGTTCCTGTCCGAGTGGAGGGAGTGCACGGCTTAGCGCTGGTAGACTCAGGGTCCAGCAGAGATGATGGTGGGTATACTCGCAGCCCCGCACCCCTCAATTTGAACTGAAATTGCCAATAGCACACATTGAGCACTGGGGTTTCTGGGATGGCGGGTCATTGGCGGGTCGGTGTGAGGGCCTGGTTGGCCGGGGGTGGTGGAGGGCCCATATAATTCGCTGCCTGCTGGCATCGGCGGGAGGGCGGCTAACATCCGGGTGCCCCACGGTGAGCACACCGGATGGGCGCTCGGGACTCACCTGTGGTGAATCTCCCTCTCTTGGAGTAGTGATTAGTTGTTTATAAACCAAAACATGGTAAGATAGTTCTCCAAAGAGAGGGATTGGTTGTGGTTCTGTACAACAAAAAGCTGTTCTCTTGGCATCCTACAGGTCCTCCACAGGACAGAGTTATTGCAGCAGTTCTTGATGATTAAAGAATGAATGAAAAGTTGCATTACAGGTTGAGTAGTTGAACTCCACTTGCAGACTAACTCTGTCCTATATGCAATAGCATACAAATACTCTGTGCTGTATGCCCAGCATGCTGACAGCACAGGTTGAAATTAATAAAATTAATAAAAAAAATACAATTCTGGAATGTCGGTAGTAATCTGTGAGTGTTCCCACAAGAAACACTCACATAAGAATAACATTATGGAATGTGGCAAGTGAAAAGCACAGCTCTTTAGCTTTGTAGTATTTTTTACCTGTTAACAGGAAGTGGTTTAGCGTATTATTTCACTGTAAAAGTAATTTAATTTGCAGATGACTGTTGTCTGCTTGTCTTAGAGGATCGTCCTAGTGCAGCCTGTGGTGACGTTAGAGGTTCGTCTGGCATATTTATGTATATTTTGCTCTATTTGCTGTCTTTGGGGCGTGATGTCAATTTGATCAGTGAGCGTTTTGGGTTGGTCATGTGACGGGTCAGTAACAGACTTCGGACCCTATGGACAGAAACTGTTTCTGTCCATAGTGTCTAAACCGTTCATCGGACACCATGTGGCTAAAAGTCTTTGCACTACTTTTATACTGCATCTACAGCTGTCAACCAGCTTCAGGTAGTACAAGTTATTGTGTGTGTGAGTGTGTGTGGTTGTATGTGTGTGTGTGTGTGTTTGTGTTTTTTACTTACGTTTACCGCTGTCAACCTGCCTCAGGCTGTGCAAGTATTTATTCAGTGTCTTTGTACGTATATATTGTATACACACACTCACTGAGCACTTTATTAGGAACACTATACTAATACTGGGTAGGGCCTCCCATTGCTCTCAAAACAGCCTCAGTTCTTGGCATGGATTCCACAAGATGTTGGAAACACTCCTTTGAGATTCTGGTCCATGTTGACATGATTGTGTCACGCAATTCCTGCAGATTTGTCAGCTGCACATTGATGCTGCGAATCTCCCGTTCTATCACATTCCAAAGGTATGCTATTGGATTCAGATCTGGTGACTGGGAGGGCCACTGAAGAACATTGAACTCATTGTCATGTTCATGAAACTAGTTTGAGACAACTTTTTCTTTTTGACATGGTGCATTATCATGCTCAAAGGAGCCATTAGACGAGATTCAAGATTCAAGATGTATATTTGTCACATACATATACACATACGAGCATGCATATATATAGTGAAATTACATTGCAACACACCTGGAGATTATGCACAATAAGTACTAACTGGCACAATTACTAACTAATTACCTAACTTACTAAACTAAACTGATTCCTAAAATGTAATTCAGTTATTAAATAGAATAAAACAAGACTTTAAAAAGGTAATATACTCAGTGGAAATACACAATTTAAATGAAAGGAATAGACAATTGTGTATATACAGATATGTGCAGTAAAGTGGCATGTGAATAAAGTGAGGTAGTGTGTGTTGAGATATACAGCACAGTATACAACAGTACGGGATCCAGTGAGCGTGGTGTGCAGTACCTGGGAGAATGAAGGGATGCACATGGTCAGCAACAATACTGAAAAGGCTGCGGCATCCAAGCGATGATTGATTGGTATAAACGATTGGTATAAAAAGTGTGCCAAGAAAAAAATTCCCCACACCATTACACCGCCACCACCAGAGTGGATGTTGACACGAGGCAGGTTGGGTACATGGAATTGATGCTGTTGGCGCCAAATTTGGACCCTACCATCTGTGAGCCTCAGTAGAAATGGAGATTCATCAGACCAGGTTTGTTAAGGTCACTGACTCATGGATGTGAACACATAAGGACGACACAAAAACAATCAGGTAAGAATTTAAAGTCCACAAGGTTTATACCAAAAAACAGGAAGGGGTCAAAACCAGGAGATCAGTCGGAGAGGGCAAAGGGAGAGAGGGAGGGAGAGAATTAGAATAGAGATTAGAGAATTCAGCCAGAAGGGAAGTGGACTGGTATTTATTCTGAGGGACTAACGGGGGAATGAGCTGCAGGCAGGAGACACCAGGTGAAGGGAAGGGAGTGACAGCAAAACTGAAACTTTCTGAATTATAATTACTGGTAACAATTACCATAATCAAATACACAATACAATAATATGTATTTATTGTGTATGTATTTTGAAATATTTTCATTCATTTTGTGTTTTTGGTGTGGCCCACTACACACAATTAATTTTATTATATATCCTCCACAATTTAAGTCAGTTAAACCACTTACCTTAGTTTATTTATTTATAGGCTTATATAATACATTACTATTGGAAGACAGTTTTCCATTGATTTACAAAGTGGCATAAAATAATTCTGTTCCCCAAAATGGATTAATAATCGTGATAAATAATTGTGATCACAATAACTAATAATCGTGTATATCATTTCAGCCATAATCATGCAGCCCTACTTCAGAATGATATCCGCCGTTAGTTGTGACGTGGGAAACCCGCCCACGGCCGCAAACATAGAACTACACTGTAACAGGCTGGAACAAATGAACTTCTGCAGTCACAAAACACACCGAAACATAGAGCCAAAGCACACTCATGCCTTAAACTTCAATGAAGGGCAGACTACCCTGGACCCCATGTATTGCTACCTGCAGCTTAATTGTTATATATATTGTTTGTGTATTATGCTCCTACAGTGTTTGTGGAGCCCCGCCAGGCTCATGGGCTCCTGATCAGGAGGCGTCGGTTCAACTCTGGCTGGTTTGAGGAGCTGCAAAAAGGAGATCTTGAGAGGGAGTGTCTGGAGGAGAAGTGCTCCCACGAGGAGGTCAGGGAGGTGTTCGAGCACGCTGAGGCCACTGTTAGTACACCACCAATTATACTACTACTATAGTGATACTACTATTAAGTATATACTACTTTATTTTTATTGATTTATTTAACCTGTGCTGTCAGCATTCTAGGCATACAACACAGAGCATTTGTATGCTATTGCATCTAGGACATAGTTAGTCTGCAAGTGGAATTCAAGTTCTCAACCTGCAATGCAACTCTTCATTAATTCATAAATCATCAACAACTGCTGCAATAACTCTGTCCTGTGGATGACATATAGAATGACAAGAGCACAGTTTTTTGTTATACAGAGCCGCCGCCAATCTCCCTCTTTGGAGAATTATTTTACCATGTTTGGGTCTATAAACAACTAATCACTACTCCAAGAGGGGGAGATTCACCACGGTTGAAACAATTACACATAGAACCAAACAACATTTACACGGAAAACATAAACATTGGACAACAACATGTATTGAAAAACAGAGTTAATCAGGTCCACTGGAACAGCAATTGGGAACGTGGCCTCTTCATGTCATAGTTATGGCAGTAAATGAGGGAGGAAAGGAGAGGGATGCAACTAGGAGGGTGCTCAGGTGCGTTCAAAGCAGGTGTTGGTGGTGAGTGTACAGCAATTATCCCAATTGGTTTTGGTGTATGAGGTCGGTATTATGTCGTAGTATATACTACTAGCTAAGAGAAGTGTTCCTATGAGGAGGTCAGGGAGGTGTTTGAGGTCTACAAGGCTACCATTCGTACAATACCAGCAAACATATACTACTAACTATTAAAATATATACAACTACTTTCATATTTCCATATATTGGTTCTATAATACTATTTTTTACGTTTATTAAAATAATTTCTCTTGCACATGTGACCTTTTTTTTATTTTTTATTTATTTATTTTTTAATCTCAGGAGGAGTTCTGGAAAGGGTACAATGGTGAGTTCCCAGCACACACACAGCAGTTGTGTATATATAAAAATGTATTATGATTGTGTATGATGTGTTTATATGTGTAATCAGCAGCGGATGTATGTGCCTCTGCTCCATGCCAGAACGGAGGGATGTGCTCTGGTCAGGGTTCAACCTTCATCTGCTACTGTAATCCTCCCTTCAGCGGAACCTTCTGCCATCTGGGTGAGAATACTATACTTAGATATTAGAATAATACATACGTAAAAACTATAGTAATACATATGGAAATAATAGAATAATACATATATGAATACTATAAAAATAGTGCACTATAGTAACAATGCTATAAAATGGGCGTGCTCAAGCACCGGCTGCAGACAACAGCATGGTTCCCCTTTCCCGCGGCCACCAAGCTGCCTCGAGTCAGACCAATCAGCGCCGTGCGGGCTGTTTGTCCGCCACAAATACATACTATACATTAGAATTAGATAGATAGAACAACAGATATTTAGATAGAACATATAGATAAATAGACAAAAAATAAGATAAAAACAATGAAAGTTAACAGGAAATAATCAAATAAAGCTAAAAAAAAACAATGAAAATTTGCAATATACAATAAACCTAACGATAAACAATAAAATATAAGAAAAAACTTAATAATATTTTCAACTCAATCATATTGTAATCCATTATATTATAATTTGTTTTGATATTATATATTACACTCCTATGTCCTCTCCCTTCCAGAGAAGATGGCGGTCCCGCAGACCTGTCTCGATGACAATGGGGGATGCGAGCACTTCTGCAACGAAGCGACAGGAAGTCGGACGTGCTCGTGTGCAGACGACTACTTTCTGTCTGAGGACGGATACAGCTGCGTGGCAAAAGGTCAATATTAAGATCAATATGAATGTTAGTAACTAATAAAATCTGATGTGTTTGTTCAGGATAATTATCTGTGTGATTATTATATTATTCAGCTTCAATATTTTCATGTGTGACGCTATACAAGATAAGATCTATCAACAAAGTTAACATGGAGTAGTACTACTAGCTGACTAGTGGAGTAGCACTACGCCGACTAGTGGAGTATCACTACGCCGACTTATGGAGTAGCACTACGCAGACTAGTGGAGTAGCACGATGCCGACTAGTGGAGTAGCACCATGCCGACTAGTGGAGTAGCACCACGCCGACTAGAGGAGTTGCACTACGCCGACTATTGGAGTAGCACTCAACCGACTAGTGGAGTGGCATTACGTCGACTAGTGGAGTAGAACTACGGCAACTATTGGTGTAGCACTACACCAACTAGTGGAGTAGGACTACGCCGACTAGTGGAGTAGCAGTATGCTGACTAGTGGAATAGCTCTAAACTGACTAGTGGAGTGGGACTACGCTGACTAGTGGAATAGCTCTAAACTGACTAGTGGAGTGGGACTACGCTGACTAGTGGAATAGCTCTACGCTGACTACCTACAGCTACACCTGATCTACGGTACGGTGGCCTTCACCTCGGTGGTCATAAAATTCTTCGAGAGCTTGATTAAGGATTACATCTGCGCCTCCCTCCCCCTGCACATTGGACCCACTGCAGTTTGCGTACAAGCCTAACAGATCCAGGGATGATGCGGCACTCCCAGGTACTGCACACCATGCTCACGCACCTGGATGGCCGGAAGGGGGCCTATGTGAGATTGCTGTTCATCGACTATAGTTCAGCTTTCAATACCATAGTCCCCACCAGACTGGCTGTCAAGCTGCGGGAGCTAGGACTGAGCACTCTGCTGTGTGCCTGGATCCTGGACCCAGGTCTTTAGGGTGGGAGGCACACCTTCAGCACCCTCACCCTGAACACAGGATCCCCCCAGGGCTGCGTCTTCAGCCCCCTACTGTACTCCCTGTACACACATGACTGTGTGGCTGGGTCCAGCTCTAACACCATCATCAAGTTTGCCAACGACACCGTCGTGGCGGGCCTGATCACTGACGACGATGATAAGGCCTACTGTGAGGAGGTGGCTGACCTGTCACTCTGGTGCCAGGACAACAGCCTCCTCCTGAACGTCAGCAAAACTAAGGAACTGATTGTGGATTTTAGGAGGGGATTACAACCAAGGATGCACGCGCTGTTGGTGATTAATGGGACTTCTGTTGGCAGGGTGAGCAGCATCAAGTACATTTACATTTAGTCATTTAGCAGACGCTTTTATCCAAAGCGACTTACAATTATTCAAACACCGACGGACGCAGCCATCAGGAGCAATTAGGGGTTAAGTGTCTTGCTCAAGGACACTACAGCATGCTAGCAGGAGGAGCCTGGGATCGAACCAGCAACCTTTAGATTACTAGACCACCAGCTCTACCGCCTGAGCTACCACCCCCAAGTACCTGGGAGTTCACATCACGGAGGATTTAACGTGGACTACACACACAGACACTCTGGTGAGAAAGGCGAGGCAGCGTCCTTACCACCTCAGGCAGCTGAAGAAATTCAGGGTCTCGATGAGGATCCTCAAGTCCCTCTACTCTGGAGCAGTGAGGAGCATCCTGACAGGCAACATCACTGCCTGGTTTGGGAACTGTACTGCTCAGGACAGGCAGGCCCTGCAGAGGGTGGTGCGTTCAGCTGAACGTACCACTGGAACTACCCTCCCCTCCCTGCAGGACTTATACACCAAGAGCTGTAGTGGCAGAGCTCGCAGGATCATGAAGGATCCTCACCACCCCAACAACGTATTGTTCCAGCTGCTGCGGTCGGGCTAGGGCCTGCGCAGTCACACAGCGAGGACAGAGAGAGTGAGACGGAGTTTCTTCCCGCAAGCCATAAAGACTGTCGATGCTGAACTCACCAGGGGTCCTCACAAAAAGCACTGAGACACTCACACAGGCCCCACTGCCTTACTGTACTGTATGTAGCATACTGCACTGCATACTGTATCACTGTTCTGGGTTACTGCATACTGCTCTGTATTGGTATTCTGTTCGGTGTTACTGTATTGTTGTGTCGTACTGTTGTATACTGTACTGTATATCTCATCCATATTATTCACATGCACTTTACTGCACATATCTGTATACACAAATAGCCTATCTCATATAGATAACTCTATTCTCTTCACTTATTTTTTCATTTTTTCACTTACCCTGTATTATCTTTTTGAGTCTTATTTTATTTTTATTTTATTTTATTTATATAATTCTATTCACTAACTGCATTCCGTTTTAGTAATCAGTTAGTTTCAGTTAGTTAGCTAGGTAGGAATTAGGTTAGCTATAATGTTTAGTTTTGTAACTATTGTGCATAATCTCTGGGTGCGTTGCAAAGACATTTCACTGCATATATGTATGAACGTATGTATATGTATGTGACTAGTGTAGTGGCACTAGGCCGACTAGTGGAGTGGCACTAGGCCGACTAGTGGAGTGGCACTAGGCCGACTCGTGGAATAGCTCTACACTGACTAGTGGATTGGCAATATGCTGACTAGCGTAGTAGGACTCCGCTGACTAGTGGAGTAGCACTATGCTGACTAGTGGAGTAGCACTATGCTGACTAGTGGAGTATGTTTGTTTCAGGCGGTTCCAGAAGGTTCTTGGAGGTTTTGGAAAGAGCTTGGTCTCCGATATCTAGCAACAACATCAACTATCAATAGAGAATCTCCTCAATGCTACTCATACACCAGATAGTGAAGAATCTTGATTTTATCTCCTGCAGAACTAATTTCCTGCGGCACGGTTCCTGTTCAACCGGACCTGCAAATCACTGAACCAAGTGCTCAAGTCCGGATAGTTGGAGGAACCGTGTGTCCTAAAGGCCACTGTCCCTGGCAGGTATGAACGGGTGAACAAGTGGTTTGGTGGATGAACTGGTAATTAGGTGAACAGGTAGGTGTGCCCTGTGTCCCGCCAGGTCCGTCTGAGGTCCAAAGGAAAGGGTTTCTGTGCAGGTTTGATCCACAGGTGAACTGGTGGATGAATGGTGAACGGGTGAATGGGTTAACTGGTGGATGATCAGGTAAACAGTTGAGTCAACAGGTGAATGGGTGAACAGGTGTCTGAATTAATGTTTGAACGGGGGAATGGAGTAATGGGTGAACAGTTGGATGAATGGGTTGACAGGTGTGTGTGTTCTCTGTGCCTTCAGGTCCTTCTAAAGTCCAAGGGGAAGGGTTACTGTGGAGGCGTGATCTACAGGCCCAGCTGGGTGTTGACAGCCTCCCACTGCCTGGAGGACACCCAGGCCAAGCACTTGCAGGTGGTGGCAGGTACACAATGTCTCCCTCTCTCTCTCATTGTCTCTCTTCCTTTCCCCACTTTCTCACCTTCTCTCTCTCTTCCTCAGGTGAACACAACATTGAGCTGGAGGAGGGCACTGAGCAGGTCCTGCAGGTCGCCCAGATCTACATGCACGAGCACTATGAGTCAAGCACGGCAGACAACGACATCGCACTGCTGCGCCTGGCAACACCCATTGCCCTGACGCCCTACGCCGTGCCTGTGTGCCTGCCCACGCGCCCTCAGGCCGAGCGCGTCCTGTGGGCCGTGCACATGCACACAGTGAGTGGCTGGGGGCGCCGCTCCGAGTACGGCCCCACATCGCATCTTCTGCGGTGGCTGCAGGTGCCGCGCATCCGCACCGCCGAGTGCCAGGAGCAGAGCGGCGTGCAGCTCAGCCCCAACATGTTCTGCGCTGGCTACATTGAAGGTCTGCAGGACTCCTGCAAGGGTGACAGTGGGGGGCCGCTGGTCACCCACTACCGCAAGACCACCTTCCTGCTGGGCATCGTCAGCTGGGGCCGCGGCTGCGCACAGCCGGGCAACTACGGTATTTACACCCGGGTTTCCAACTACCTGGAGTGGATCCAGAAACTGACCGAGCCAGTAGTGGAGATACCGGAGGCCAATGGGATTCTGAAGAATGGGTTGAAGAACCAGACTCGGCCTCTGACAGAGAATGTGTATGAGACTGTGATTGAGAACCAGACTGGACCTCTGGTGGAGAACCTGAATGCGACGCTGATGGAGAACCAGACTGGGCTTCTGGTGGCGAACCTTAATGCGACTCTGATGGAAAACCAGACTGGGCCTCTGGTGGTAAACCTTAATGCAACTCTGATGGAAAACCAGACTGGGTCTCTGCTGGCGAACCTGAATGCGACTCTGGTGGAGAACCAGACTGGGCCTCTGGTGATGAACCTTAATTCGACTTTGATGGAAAAGCAGACTGGGTCTCTGATTGTGAACCTTAATGCGACTCTGATGGAGAACCAGACTGGGCCTCTGGTGGAGAACCTTAATGAGACTGTGATGGAGAACCAGACTGAAAATATGGTGGAGAACTAGACTGCCTGATCAGTTTTATATTGAGTATGAATGTCATGATTATCAAATTGTAGTTGCTGATTAATTGTCATACCAATAATTGTGATTAACACACAAATTATCTTTGTTTTATGCTACTGTAATAGTATAAGCCTATAACAGTAGCACCTAATGAAAAAGAGAAATTTATTGACATGAAACATTGGAAAATCACAATGTGGAGAACTTTAATTTGCCTCAACCCAACTGATGGAAACCTAATTCATGTTACATTCATTGTGACATTTCTAAAATTGGTTAAAAATCCATAAAAATATTGCTGCTTATCCATGTCAGGGTCCGAGATGTCATTTTCCAGAGTAACTTCCTCCAGTGTTTCCTGGGGAATTTCGAGGCATTCCCTTGCCAGCAGGGAGATATAATTCTTTGAGCGGCTCATGGTTGGTCGTGGGGTCTCCTCTCAATTAGCTGTGCCCAGTGCACCTTCAAAGGGAGACCACCAGACGACCGAACCATCTCAAGTTGCTCAATAGCAATTCTACTCTTAGGTCTTCCCGGATAGCTGCAATCCTTGGGTCCTCGAGTTGCCATCCTTGGGTCTTCGAGTTGCAATCCTTGGGTCCTTTGGTTGCCATCCTTGGTTTGCCATCCTTGCGTCTTCAGGTTGCCATCCTTGGGTCCGTAGGTTGGACCTTGGGTTGACATTGTTTGGTCGCCATCCTTGGGTTGTGGGTTGCAATGATGTGATTGTAGACGATTAAAAAATTTTCTTTGCATTGAATGGAGCAATTGGTTCTCAATGTGGGGACCAGGACCTCCCTGTGGTCCTTCCAGAGGTCCCCGTTTCAAGCAAAATGAGGAATAGTTAAAGTCTCTGTAAAGTGAATTCAGTGATTTGTTTCAAAACACATTATCAATGTTAGAAAGTAGTTGCTGAAAACATGCGAAAAGACTGTGGAGGATGTAATACTGAAGTGGAGTTGGACCGTTAAACTGTTTCTCACCATTTTTGTGTTCAGATTTTTTGGGCAGGGCTAAATCACGACTCTGTGACAATATATAAACACCAGTTCGGAAATGGAGCATCAGTGCTGAAATAAGCTAAGCTAACAGCCCGGAGTTTGGGATAAATCACTGTTTTGGAACACCTGGAGTAAAAGACGTCTTCAAGGAGACCATGAACTCCTGCCACGGATGCCCAGAACAAAAAATAGCCGTCCCATTAGTTTGACCGTGTGGGGTTTGTTTATGCTAGCATTAGCTGCATGTGAGCAGGGCTTTTTTCTCCATGATTTTGAAGCCTTATTTTATACACTTTGCAATTTTTTAAATCATTCAAATTTGGCTGGGTAGTTAATAACACATTTTCCTGTGGTGTTGCTATACAGGGACTTTATATTTCACTGTTACTTTTTCTGTATTCAGTAAATATTCCTTCCATTGCAATTTCCATCAGTGTTTAGTTATATATGTTCATATATATATATATAAATTACTATATTACTAGATTCAAGATTCAAGATGTTTATTCGTCACATACATATACATACTTTCATACATATATGCAGTGAAATGTAATGACAGTATACTATATATACTGTATGTATGTATATATATATCACAGAGTTTGTGATATTATAATGGGACCACTTTATCCAGTATGGCAACTCCGGTCAGAGAGCCTGACGCAGACACAGGGAATACTTACTGTTTTTATGTAAAGTTGAATGATTCAATGAATGAATGAATAGCTACCTACAACCTTTATCCCAAATAAACAACGGTAAATATACGTTCCATATTAATCACTTACTTTCTTCACAAACGCATTCTCAGTACGTGATGGATAGGCAGCCACGGTGCAACCGGTTCTAATGTAACCCTGCATGCACCTAACCAGAGATAGGACAGTGTTACCTGGGCTGTCCAAAGTGCCTGACTAAAAACAGTATCTCACCCAATATAACGCAAGTAACAGGGAATTTACAACAGCCACCCTGTGAATAGCATGGCTATTATGTAAACAAAATAAATTCCCTAAGGTGCTAGAGAAGTCCCTGGATCGCATCGCCGTCCGGAACAGCGGGCAGCGGGAGAGGGCATGCTACCGGTCGCAGGTAAGTCTTATCCCCAATTTTGACCTCAACTGACCAAATGCATCTATCAGCACTCGTGTTCAGCTTGGCAACCTTCCTGAGGGGCCAGTGAGGGCGTGGCAGCTTAGGATTGACGATCATCACAACGGAGTTCTGGGGGAGATCATCTGTGTGTTGCCGCCACTTCTGGAGGACTTGAAGAGACAATAAGTAGCTTCTGAGGAATTGCACCCAGAAGTGATCCACCGTCATTTGACAAGGACCCCACTGTCTCCTGGTGAGGGCGTCCGGAGCGTAGGACACTTGTGGCATGGAGGTGTTTGCAGCGAACACCTCCTTCAGCACTCTCTCCGCGCCTCTGAAGTTTGTTCCCTGATCAAAGAGAACATCTGAAGGAGTGCCTCTCCTGGTGATGAATCGCCTCAATGCTAAGAGGAAGGCACCGCCATCGATGCTACTCTACAGATCTAAGTGGACGTAAGACATAAGACGTAAGTGGTAAGACATTTAAATATGACTCCCCAATGTTTCTCACAACGCCGCCCGACCTTGACGACGCACCTATTCAGGGATAAATACCCTGCACTACAAACTGAACTCTGAGTCGAGCTCTAGTGCTGAGGTTGCTGTGTAGTGTATCACTGCTCGTATTGTAGTATTGCAACTTGGACTACTGGATTGACTCTGCACATTTCACTGCTATTTGCTGATCTGCCAACAAGCTTGTGTTCCAGACACACCCCCTATTCAGGTAAGTCCTCTCTTATGTGGGCGTGCTCTTAGCCAGGTGCAACCCTAATCACATGAGCAGCTGTATTCTATCACCTATTTATGGTCCTGCCCTTGAACGTTAGCTTCAAGCGGCCCATTTGTAGTCGCTCTCGTGTGAAGACGCACGTCTACCTCTGCACGTCAACCGAAGCAAGGACACTGAACAAGGCAAACCTGCCTTCTTTCTCTCTCCATACAAAATGTGCTACTACCGCATCCCTACAACTTCAAGGTCACCCAGAAAGCCTCGTTATACCATACGCCGATGCAAAGACCTCCTTCTCTGTTGGCTTGTGGAATTGTCGATCTGCAGTTAACAAGGCAGACTTCATTTCTGGTCATGCCAGCCACCTCTCCTTGGAGCTCCTTGCTCTCACTGAGACATGGATTAAACCGGAAGATAGCGCAACCCCGGCTGCACTCTCCACTAACTACACATTCTCCCACACATCCAGACCATCTGGCCGTGGTGGTGGGACTGGCCTGCTAATTTCCAACACATGGAAATTTAATCCACTGCTGCCTTTAAACAACTATACCTCCTTTGAATATCACGCCGTCTTTGTGACTGCTCCGGTGAAAGCCTATGTGGTCGTCATCTACCGTCCACCAGGACAACTAGGTGACTTCCTACATGAGCTTGACACCCTGCTGTCATCAATTCCTGAGCATGAGTGTCCCATGCTCGTCCTCTGAGACATGAACATCCACTTGGACAGTGCGAGCTCGGCTGACTTCCTGTCTTTGGTTCGCTCGTTCGACCTAAGACAGGTCCCGACTCCACCGACTCACAAGGCTGGCAAAGAGCTTGATCTCATTCTTGCTCGGAGCTGTACCGCGGACAACCTATGGGTCACTCCTCTTCATCTCTCTGACCACTTCTTCATCCACTTCAATGTCCAGCTACCAAAACAACCACCCACCTCCCCACCCATGGTTACTATCCGCAGCAATCTCCGCAACTTGTCTCCCACCCACTTCTCCTCTGTGCTCTCATCTTCTCTTCCACCCCACGGCACTTTCTCCTCTCTGCAGGTTAATGATGCCACTGACTCCCTCTGCTCCACCTTGAGCTCATGTCTGGATAGCCTGTGTCCACTATCCACCAGACCTGATCGATCAACCCAGTCGCACCCTTGGCTGACTGACACCCTCCGGACAACGCGCACTGACCTCAGAGCAGCTGAGAGGAAATGGCACAAATCCAAAACAATTGAGGATCTTGCAAGCTACCAGACACTGCTGTCCTCCTTCTCTTCCAGCATCACTGCTGCCAAGAAGGCCTTCTTCAACGATAGGATCAACGGTGCCACAGACACACGTAAGTTATTCGCCACCTTCAAGTCTCTGCTTTACCCTCCACCACCTCCCCCAGCTACTAACCTCACTGCTGACTGCCTTGCCTCCTTTTTTACTAACAAAGTGGAAGCCATCAGCAGCCAATTCACTAAACAACTTACTCACAACCTGTCTTCTCCAGCCCTAGGCTCATCGTTCCCTGGTTTCACCCCCCTCGCCGAAAGTGAGGTATCTAAACTACTAACATGTAGCCGTCCTACTGCCTGTCCGCTAGATCCGATCCCATCTAACCTCCTTCAAGCCATATCACCGACTATCACCCCGGCAATCACACGTGTGATTAATTCTTCCCTAACTCTGGCACTTTCCCTTCCGCTTTCAAAGCGGCTCGGGTCGCACCACTGCTCAAAAAACCCTCACTCGATCCCAATCAAGTAGAAAACTATCGGCCGGTCTCTCTCCTCCCATTCCTTTCCAAAACCTTAGAGAGGGCGGTGTCTAGACAGGTTACAGAGTACCTGTCAAGAAACAACCTTCTTGATACACTTCAATCTGGCTTCAAAAGTGGTCACTCCACCGAAACAGCCCTGTTGTCTGTGACAGAGGCCTTAAAAACTGCTGGAGCTGCTGCCAAATCCTCGGTTCTCATTCTGCTAGACTTATCAGCTGCTTTTGACACTGTCAATCATTGCATACTCCTGTCCATACTCTCAAGTATGGGCATAACGGGCAGTGCACTTTCCTGGTTCGAATCTTACCTTACTGGGTGCTCGTTCAGTGTGACATGGCGAGGCCAGCTGTCTGTGCCTCACAAACTCACCACAGGGGTGCCCCAAGGCTCGGTGCTAGGACCCCTCCTCTTTGCCATATACACCACCTCACTGGGCCCGATCATCCGCTCACATGGCTTTTCATATCACTGCTATGCGGATGATACTCAACTCTATCTGTCCTTCCCGCCCGACGACCCTACTGTCTCGACGCGGATCTCGGATTGTCTCGCTGACATATCCACATGGATGAAGGATTATCATCTTCAACTCAATCTGGCGAAAACGGAACTGCTGGTTTTCCCGGCCAAACAAGGTATTTATCACAACATTGATATTAAAATTGACTCTCTATCTCTTGTTCCTACCAAGGCTGCAAGGAATCTTGGTGTCATTATTAATGACCAACTGACATTCTCGGACCATGTTGCCGCCGTCTCCCGGTCCTGCCGCTTCGCACTACTCAACATCCGAAAAGTCAGGCCGTACCTGACCCAATATGCCACTCAACTGCTGGTACAAACCTTGGTGATGTCCCGTCTCGACTACTGCAACGCCCTCTTAACAGGCTTGCCGGCCTGTGCGGTGAAGCCACTACAGATGATACAGAATGCGGCGGCGCGACTGGTGTTCAACCAGCCAAAGAGGGCACATGTCACTCCGCTGCTCATCGAGCTCCACTGGTTACCTGTAGCCGCCCGCATCAAGTTCAAGTCTCTTATGCTGGCCTACAGAGTGATTGCTGGGAATGCTCCCGCCTACTTAAATGCTCTTGTAAGAGCACATGTTGCCCCCCGGATGCTGCGCTTGTCAAATGAGCGTCGCCTGGCTCTGCCGGCCATACAGCCACGGCAATCCAGGCTATTCTCATTTGTAGTTCCACGTTGGTGGAACGAGCTGCCAAAAATGACCAGAGCGGAGACCTCCCTCTCTGTCTTTAAGAAGCACTTGAAGACCCAGCTCTTCAGTGAGTACCTCCTGTCCTAACCTACAATCACTTAGCACCACCTTGCAGTATTTATTGTTACACGAATGTTGTTGTTACACTAATCTCTGTCGCAATGTAGCTTGAATGTTATTCTCCCTTGTAAGTCGCTTTGGATAAAAGCGTCTGCTAAATGACTAAATGTAATGTAATGTAATGGCCTGTAGCAGTCCACTCCTGTCGAGAAAAACAGAGGCCTGAGGAGCCACAGATGAGCAGGAGGCAGGTCAGCCTTCACTGGAACTATTAGCTTCTGTCTCCACTTCCTGCATTCAGTGTAAGTCCTCTAATGATGCTTGATGGTCTGTCTCCCACCCAGGGCCCAGTACTGGCGCCTGATCTCGTAGAAGACCCTATCAGGTGGAGTAGGCGTGCATCCATGTCCTTGATAAGGAGTCTTGTCACCGCGTGGCAAGGGTTGAGAAATATGGGATGACGAAAGTGTCCATCAACACGGTTAAGACCCATTGTAGGATCCATCCCAGGTGAGAGCGTACTGAGCTTACTGCTGGGTGGTACTGGTTTGCTGGCCCTGAGATGCTTAATTTCTTCTGGGAAACAGTCCACTTGGCTGGCCTTCAGCAGGAGGACTTTGTCGTCACAAAGGTCAGGCTGAGTTAAGGAGGGGTCAGCAGCCGTAGCGTGAAAGAGCTGCTGGGTGACTTTGACCAGGTCTGTCTAGCTGTTAAACGGTGTGATGTCTGGTGTTTAAGGTGCCAGACTTGTCTGTATGAGACCACAGAAAATTCTTTGCTTGAGTTTAGCAACGTCTTCCTGTGGAGGTGGGAACTCGGGTTTCAAAAGACTCTGGAGACAGTTGTCCATGTAGAACGACTGTTCCATGGACTGCAGGATGTCTTTGTTTTCCTCCACGTTGTCTTTGATGTGCTTCTGCGTTGCCCAGCATGGGCTTCTTGTTGTACCGAATGGCAAGACCTGCCATTGGTAGACGTCAGGTCACACTTCTCTTTGCACGGTTCTCGAGATGAACCTTAGCAATGGCCGGTCCTCAGGTATGAGACGAACCTGATGGAACATCGCCTGGATTTCCCCACTGATGGCGACAGCGTACTGCCAGAATTGCAGGAGGACTCCGATGAGCGATGGTCCGAGGGTTGGACGAGGGTTGGAGGAGTTGCTCATAGAGGGAGAGACTTCAGTAAGTGAGGGAGCAATGAAAACCAGGAGAATCTTGTCATTGTGATAGACGAGATGGTGACTTGCTGGACTTATTCACCTCTTCCGCACCAAGCTTTGTAGCACACTTTCCATTACTGAGCCTAGGGATCTCCACGCTGAGACTTTAGCCTTAGCTGGGTCTTTTACCAGTGGTTGCTCTGTGCTTCAGAGCAGTGGCATTATTCGGCAGTGGCTTTCAGTGGTGGCGCATCCTTAGGCGTGGTATACCGCAGTATGTCGCCAACCTTCACTCCCATGTTGGTAGAGGTCATCTGGTGCTAGTTTGAGAAACGTGAAGTAGCAAGAAGTAGCATGAGACACGAGACCACCTGGACCCTGAAGTGGCCAGCCAAGCGCTGTGTGGACGGCTACGGGTGTTCCACGAAGCCGTCTCTCAATTGCTTAGGGAACCAATCTACAATGGCCGGTCAACATCAATTCTGTCCCGTTGGGCCCTTTCAGCCCTGTCAGACTGTAACAGCTCTGCTCTGAGGGGGCTGGTGATTGGGGCCCCACACACACATTTAACTGGCTCGTCACCTGTAATGGCAAACTCGGTCTGCAGGCTGAGTGAACGCAGCTCCTGTGCACTGGCGCTCTCGCAGTCGTCGTTGAGGGGGACAGTATAAGGCATGAGGGACTGTTGTAAGCTGACCTTATAGCCTTGCAGGTGTGCTGGAAGCTGTCGTAGCCTTCCTCATCCTTGTGTTCACCTTTCGGTTGCTGCTATTCCCTGTGCGTCCGTGGCACCGTCGTGGGTGAAGTATATTTCGGTTTGAAGGACCAATATTGCAATTAATGAGTTTGTGATATTATGCTGGGACCACTTTATCCAGTACAGCAACTCTGGTCAGAGAGAAGACGCAGACACAGGGAATACTTCTTGTTATTTATGTAAAGTTGAATGATTCAATGAATGAATGAATAGTTGTATCCATTAATGAATGGTTTATGTAAGACGGAATAAAGATATAAAAATAATTATTAAAGAGATATATAAACATAAATGGCTAATAGAATAGCTTAACTAACTAACTTAACTAACTTCCTATACACACACACGTAAACACAGTGCAACAGCCTACACAACAGGGCAGCTCAGAAAACACACCTAAGTCATGGCCACTATACTCTATACAACACAATGCAGACTACCAACAACCTTTATCCCACATAAACAATGGTAAATATACGTTCCATATTAATCACTTACTTTCTTCACAAACGCATTCTCAGGACATGAGGGATATGCAGCTGCGGTGCAACCACTTCTGACGTAACCCTGCATGCACATAACTGGCGCTAGGACCCCGCAGCGCTACCTGGGCCATCGCAGTACCTGGCTAAGAACAGTATCTCACCCAATACGACGCAAGTACCGGGGAACAACTGTCACGCTGGGTATAAGTTCCTGTTTTTCTATTGTTGTTTTGCAATGTGTTATTGAGGGAGGTGTTCACCATAGTGGGTAATGGCCTTGGAAGTTCTTCTGGGACGGGATAATTGGGATTAAGTAGAAGTGTGTCTGGGCGGAAGAAGGGAGATGAGAGGGAGGAAGTTGGGTAGAGACGAGACACAAGGAGAGAGCCAGCGAGTTTCATGTTGTTACCGGGGACACCTCAACCTCAGGTTAGCTGTTGCTGCGGTAGGGAAATAAAACCAGGCTCGGTTGAGCTATCGAATGCATCATTGTCTCCTCACCGTTCTTTTCGATCCGTTCAGTTACCCCGCAACTCTACAATACTGTATTACTATTAAGCTGAAAGGTAATAATAAATCTTGGTAGAAAATTAATCTTATAGAGGAATATTGATTAAATTATGGCAAAGGGATTAATAGTTCACTATCTATTAATAGTGTAAAAGTCTAGTATATCATATAGTATAGAATCAAACACATTCAAGGAATTTGTCTTGGTGTTCGGTGCATAAAGTAAACATTAATGTAAAATAGAACAATAGGAAAACAATCTGTAAATATAAAAGAATAGGTAAAATAAGGCTTTTTTTTAAATAAAGAGCTGTACAGTTTGTGCAGGAATATGCAAATTTTCAGAGTATGAAGTATAACAGTATGTGTAGTGTGCAAGGATAATAGTCCAGAAGAATGAAGAATGTGTTAATGTAACACATTGACATATAAATTAAATTCAAGGAGTACCGGCCTGTGTAGTGTATATGGGGGGAGGGGGGAGGGTCCGTTTCAGTGGGAGTCCTGGGACTTGTTGATGAGGCCAGCTGCAGACGGTGTCGTGACCAAAAAGGTCCAGACTGGGCCAGTAAAAAGTCTGGATCTCTGGACGACGTTTCTATCTGCTTGGCCTCAAAAACTTGGATGAAACAACACTAGAACCGAGGAGAGTCTGATGCGAAGAAGTTAATGGTGTATCTGAGAGTCATGTACCGCAATAAACAGTGAGAGGGACTCCAGAGCCCAACTAACAAACTGATCCTTTGAACCTCCTTATATCCCAAGAAGTTCTATCCTCCCATTACATGTCCTGCCCCTTTCAGCGCCGGGAACTAATCATAGTCCTGTTACTAGTGAGTTCCTCCCTGCTCCTTTCAGTGCAGGGAACCAATCATAGTCTTGGGGGTGTGTCCCAGGGAACGAATCACAGTCTTGTGGGGTGTGAACCAATCACAGTCCTGTTACTGTGTAGCTTCTCCTTTTGGGGGTGGTTCTTAAAGAACCAATCACAGTCTTGCGGGGTGTGAACCAATCACAGGAACTAATCACAGTCCTATTACCGGGGGCCTTTCCTTTTCCTGGAAGGAGAGTTTTTTTTTTCTGTGTTTTTTTTTTCGTGTGTGTGTGTGTGTATGTGTGTGTGTGTGTGTGTGTGTGTGTATGTGTGTAAGATGTCCACCAGTGAGTGTACATGACTTATCCCCATTGTAGAAGGTCGGTATTATGTCGTGGCGCTCCAAGCAGTGGAAAGGGCCCCGAAGCTCCCCGAATTCCATAGCCTTGTAGACTGCAGGCTGCAGGAAAGCCCCAAGCACCCCCGGGCCCCCAGAGAAGCCAGAGGGCCGTGGAGCAACCCCCACGGCCAGCCCCGAGGAGCATTTCCCAGTCCCAGGGAGCACGAAGAGACCCCGCACCCCAGGGACGCACACATACAACCAAACTCCAGGTGCAGGCACAACACGCAGCTGCCATAAGCTGTCTGATGGGAACGCGCCCATTCATTGGAACGCTGTCTGCCTGTCCTATGTCATAGACTGGCCCTGATATGCTGATGAATTGGTTGTCAGCAGAGACATGGATCTCCCTATTGCTAGTGGGCTTCCAGTCGTGCACCTGTAGTGCTGCATTTACCATTGGGTCTAGTGAGACTCGTGTCCCCCGGCATTCACTAGCGTGATGTGGGGGTAAGCGCTTTGGACCTGAAACCACTCCTGTAGTTCTGGTGGCAGTGTTACAGCTGCTGCCATGCCTTGGGGCCCGATGCATAGGTCCTGGCTGATAATGGAGAACTGTTTGCCGTTGATAAGCTCTTTCTAACATGCGTCATAATATGTGTGTGTCAGGATCCTGCCCTGCCTTGATTCCCTGTCTCCCTGTCTCTGGCTCCCTCTGTCCCTCTCTGGCTCCCTCTGTCTGCTCTAGGCCTATCTGTCTCTGTCTCCCTCTAGCCCTCCCTAGCTCCCTGCTGGCCCCTGCGCCCCAATTCCATGCCGGTTCCTGGTTCCTGAGTCCCTGCCTGTTTGTGAGTCCCTGCCTCCCTGTCACAAGTCCCTGCCTGTCCTGATCCCCCATCTGTTGCCTGTTCCTGATCCCCTCTCTGTCTACACATTAAACCCCTGTATGAACTCCTAAAATCGTGTGTGTCCTGTGTTTGGGTTCATCTGACCACATCCCTAACAGTACGATCCGACCAAACATGAACCCAGCGGACTCGGTTTTTATGTCGTTCATTGGGTTCCTCACCCGGGGCAAATCTCTGGCCTCGCTGGGTAGCTGTAGGCCTGCTGGTCGCCAGCATGCTTCCTAGCCTGGAGGTCCCCACCAGGCACCCTGGACTGCTCGCCCCCTGACCCCACTCCCGGCAATCAGATACAGGGTTGCGGCCCTGGAGCCGAGCCTTGGCCTAGCCCCCAGGCCCGAGCCGGCTAGGCCGTTACTCGCCTGCCCCGTTCCTGCCCCTGAGGATCCCAAGCAGTCCCCCTTCTGGGAGTCGTGCATTGCGTTTTTTTTTCTCGGGAACTCAGAAATCCCCCAGGAAGGACACGGTCCTAAGGATCCCCGAGGCCTGCCACGTTTCCAGCTCCCCGGCTCTCCGCAGCTCAGCGCTCCCCAGTCTCCGCGGCCCGGCGCTCCCCAGTCTCCGCTGCCCCCCTTGCCTTTCTCCTGCCAGGACTTTGTGTGAGTGTGTGTGAGTGTCGAAGGAGATGTTGGAAGGGGAGGAGCCACATTCCTCCAGCTACTTGCGGTCTTCTGGGGACAGGATTCTGACTTATGCCGGATGTTGGCATTCAACCGGTAGAAATTCCATGTCCCTTTGCCTCCCCTTTCTCCGGAGTCTATCGTTCCAGTCCCCGAGCCTCCGGCCGCCTCTCCCGAGGTCTAGCCCATTCCAGTCCCGAGCCTGGGCCGCCTCTCCAGAGGTCCAGCCCGTTCCAGTCCCTGAGCCTCCGGCCGCCTCTCTCGAGGTCCAGCCCGTTCCAGTCCCCGAGCCCCGGCCGCCTCTCCCGAGGTCTAGCCCGTTCCAGCCACAAATCAAGGTTGTACTTGATAACAAAATCATTAAAAGTGTATTCCTGCTGAAGACCTAATTTAATAAAGCTAGATTTAGTGTGTTAAAAGCATTAACTGCCCAATTTTGTGGGACACACTGTGGCTGATGAGGAATGGATGCTAAATTTACTGAATGGGTTGGCTCCATTCATTTTCTGTTTCTTATCAAGACAGCAATTGAGGAAGCCACCTTCATACAGGGCCCCGGCTTGACCTGGGAAGAGTCATGAGTGCCATTAGCCTAGAGTGCGTGTAGCCTGGACCCAACAGATATGAATAAACACTGTTTACTGAGTTTAAGTCTTTTATTTCAGGTGGAATAGGATCTAAAGTCAAATTGTTTACAGTACTTTCCTATGGAGCTTTACCTAAAATAATTTTCCTGTGACGTGAAACAAATCCATAGTCTCTTGATAATTGCACATGTATAACCAGAAATAGTTTAACATGCATCATTATTATTTAACAGTGATTTCCCAATTGCTCTATCAATTGGCATAGCTATACAGTGGTACCTCGAATTTCGACTGCATCTACTTAAGACTAATCCAAGATACGAGTAGCTATAGTCGCGAAAAATTTGTATTGACTTGCGATCGACTGCTCCAAGATACAACTGTGGAAATTTGCAGTTGGCACGTCGGCGGCCAGTCAGCAGGCGACCTACATCGCGTGTGCACGTAGTTCGTGGCTTATCGATATTTTTTTCATATTAACTGTGTTTGTGCTGTGTATTTTGTTTATTTTCACCCTTCATGATTTCATAATTTATATGGGAAAAATTGCTTCGACATACGACTGTTTTAACATACGACCATTCTTATAGAACCAATTACAGTCGTAAGTCGAGGTACCACTGTATTATACAACGCAGTGTCAAAGTGATCTCCACCAATGCAGCCTGTTAGGAGGTGTGCTGAGTGAACCCAGGTGCAGAGAACAAGGCAGAGGCGAGGTGGCAAAAATAGAGGTTTACGCAAAACAAGTACAAAAACTGGGCAAAAACAAATAAGACGTCTCGGGAGCTTGGGACAAGCGCGTTGTCATGAGGTTAGACAAACTCAAGACTGAGCGCCCGAGGACACAAACGACAGGGTCTAAATAGGGACGACCAAACGAGACACAGGTGAAACATATCATCTAATGAGGCAGGGTAATCAGGAACAGAAATAGGTGAAGCAGAGCAACCTTGAAAAGGCAGTACTGGCGGCATCTAGTGGCTGATGCTGGTAGGACCCGGGCGAACCCTGACACAGCCAGTAAATGGCTCAAACATAGTTTGTCTTGTTGGCAATTCTGTTATTACAATATTATCTCTTCCGACAACATTATTGTCCCAGACTTTTTCATATCATGGTAAAGATTATTTCCTTTAATTAAAACATCGTCTAAGTCATTTTGTGTCCATGTTCAAACAATCTGGATCTTGTTTTTAAGAACTATTGTTAAATCCTGGAGTCTCCAAACTGTGAATCAGTCTGATGAAATTAGTCTTTTAACACTGAGGCGTATGGTGAATTAACACTTAAATTTCAAGTTTTTTCATTAACTTTATTCATAGACATAATTTCAATATCTGTTTATTTTTTTGTTATTATTCATTTTAATTTGAAAGGTTTTTTCACAGTATTTTTCTTCAGTATTTTATTTTAGAATATAATGACTGACCTCAAGGGCTGGATTTCTGGACAATTGCTTCTTTATCATAGACTTGGTGCTATTTTCTGGCATCTCGAACAATTATAAACACAAGCTTTGCAATGACTTTACATAATAATAAATACATGTTATTTCATAAACTTAATTAATCGATGTAAGTTTTAATTAGTATTTCATGGTGTTTTTCTGTTAACGATCTACAGTTGGAAAATTCAGTTTAATAGATTACTTGTCGATATTGTAATACAGACTATTTATGGAACATTAACATTAATTTGGCACTTGGCGTTTCTTCCCACAAGCCATAAGAACTGTCAATGCTGAACGCACCAGGGGTCCTCACTGAGACACTCACATAGGCCCCACTGCCTTACTGTACTGTATGAGGCATACTGTACTGTATCACTGCACTGGGTTACTGCATACTGCACTTTATTGCTGGTCTGTTCGGTGTTACTGTATTGTTGTGCCGTACTGTTGTGTACTGTGTATCTCCACACACTACCTCAGTTTATTCACATGCCACTTTACTGCACATATCTGTATATACAAATAGCCTATCCCATATACATAAGTCTATTCCCTTTATTTCTATTTTGTTCCCCCAGTCAGTATTACCTTTGAGCCTCATTTTATGTTCTATTTACTAACTGCCTTACGTTTTAGGAATCAGTTAGTTCAGAAGGTAAGCTAGGTAGTAATTAGGTTGGCTATTGTGTTCAGTTTAGAAGTTGTGCATAATCTCCGGTCTGCTATGTTTTGCTGTAGGAAACTGTTTAAACATGAAGTTTCTTTAAAACAACCGCCTGTTTGACTTTAAACCAAACCTTGTCATTGTTATAACTTACCTGGTATGTAAGTACATGTGCAGTCTCAGTGACTGACATGTGATGTTTGGTTTTGTTCGTGTCAATGACATCTTTACGCAGGTTTATATATTTACGGAGGTTTATGAAGGCAATCAAACTTACAAAATTTTAGTGGTGAATCCTTTCCTTGGATTACATTTTCAAGAATGTTTCCATTAAATACAAAAATGTTGTCGTATTTCTGTCACTAATTATCATCTGACGGCTTCTATTTTTTTGGCGCCTTCCCAGATCATGAACACATCACTCATTCGCACAGTTGGGTGCGCTTAACTTGACGTGGTCTCGAGTTTCTGTGGATTCATGTTTTTTTTCGTGTTTCATCAATCTGGCAAAGCAATCGGAACCAAAGAGATAAAATATCAGTTGAACAGATCCACAGATCAATCAGGTAAGATGGTACATATACACACATACGCCTAGTTTGTAATCTCTAACCACTACAGAGCAACGGAGTCTACACTGGACACGATGCGAATGGACATTCTGAACCACATCCTGCCCATTCATAGTAAATAGTATAACGTCATAAAACGTCTCACACTAAATCTCATTCCATTCGTTTTCGAATGTTGCCATGTTGGTGAAGCACGACCACGTGAATACTTTGGGTCAAATTTGGTGGGTTTCTCACTAATTTCTGTTCTGTATGTGGATCCATTTGGATGAAACTTGAACCACGTGATGTTTGCAACGTATCAGTTCAAACAAGATGTCAACCGTGTTCCTCGGGCGTTGTTCTGTTCCAGATAGTTTTAGCCCAAAAAATTGAGGAAAACATTTCAATAGCCCCGCGGGCTTGACCCTAAATAAATGATAACAGAATACTTTTGTTTTTGGTGTCATTATCACCCTAGTACTTCCAAGGTACATAGAATCTGGATATTATAGGATAATAATATTAGCCTTTGTTATGTGATCAGTCGATCAATCAGGGTAGAGATTTTCAGGTATGTGTATGCTCTGTGTTTGTGAGCGTGCATGTATTGTTGACTAATATAGATCGAATTCCATTCGGATAGTGAACTAGATAGTCAATGATCTTATCTGAACCACTGACCCACCAGGGGGAGGGAAGCACAGTTTTTGGAACCAGCCTCATTCTTCTGGAAACACTGGTACTGTACATACACTCTGAAGTATTGTAGTACAGAACACTACTACTGTGAGTACTGTGTACAAGTACCTTTTGGTGCTTTTCAGTACTTCCGTCATGCTGCACAGAGCTTCCTTCCTTCTCTGGATCTCGCTGAACCTTGTTTCTTCTGCCTGTGAGTCTTTAACTTTCTTACTATGGAATAAATGTACCTACAGAATTCAAAGGAAAGGTATTTAAACACTTGTTCTTAAATGTATATAAAGTAGTAAAAGTACTTGTTGTATCCAGCGTCCTGATACAACAGTGTAAGTGCATAGTTTCAACTGTAAAAAATACAGATATTTGAAATGTAACAGTAAAAAATATACATTTGAAATGTAACAGAATAAAAAATATACATATTTGAAATGTAACAGAGTAAAAAGTATAGATATCTGAAACGTAATTGAGTAAAATGTATAGATATTTGAATTGTAATGTGAAGGGAATGTTGACTGTATGGAGGCGGGTTATGTGCCAAGCTGGCAACCCGATTCGCTTGGCAACCCAAATGGGCTGAGCGTGAACGGGGTTTAAAAACGCCACTGCAATAACTTCAGACTTCACTGCAAAGGAAATTCCTCAGGAAAATATAATGACAGTATATAACAATCAAGGGTTATATCAGCGGCAAACTGAGTGTAAATAAACACTCTCAAGCCCGTGTTTAGAGTTGCCAGGTCTGTTGTTTGCCCATGGAATTGGACAACTTCTAAAGTGCTGAAGCGGGTCCACCCCCGGCCCCCCTGTGTGGGTTGGGGATTTCTGGGTTTGTCATGGGGACCGGGCAACACTGCCAGGGTTTCCAACCCTGTTCAGTTTCATTTTGGGGGCATTGCTACTGAACTAGCACAGGTGTGTCCCAGAGAGCCACAACTAGAGCGGCGTGTTGGAGAGCCACGCCCACAGCGACGCCCTCCTCCAGCGGTGATGCTGCCACACTTGCATTGCCACCTGCTACCACTGATGGAGGCCAATACCCATGGCCATATTTACAAAAAATGTTTTATGTCAGAGAGAATGATGCGTCTTACGAAATTAAGTGTCTCTTATGCTTACCGAAAAATACAGAATACAATACTAGTTTTTACTTGATACTTAATACATTTAATACCATATAATTACTTTTGATACTTAAGTAAACCTAGAAGTTAACCAAGCGGTAGGGAAATTTGTCAATATACAAATAGCCCCAAGACAAACAATAACATTTAAGATTTACTGGAAAAATAGCGCTAAAATAACCCGTAAAGAACGTTGCAGTGAAACAAACAAGCGAGCGTCCATCTCTGTGCCATCTTTGCCTGCCTCCTGGGTCATGGCTCCTGGGGAAGTAAACGAGACCCAGAGGCTGGCCGCCCTCCCTCGAGGCCCACGCCCATTTTCAGTCAGATTCAGTGGGGCTCACCTGCCCTGCGACTCCTTCCCCCCCCGCCACTAGTCTTCCTGGCCAGAGAGGGTGCTCATGGCGTCCTGCGGCGCAGTCGCCGGGCAAACACGGGCTTCCTGGAGGAGCTGAAGCCCGGGAACATTGAGCGGGAATGCATTGAGGAGGTGTGCAACTACGAGGAGGCGCGAGAGGCCTTTGAGAACGACGATCTTACCGTGAGTTATTGCAGGAATAACACCCCGCCGTCATTAGCCTATCTGCTAGCAAAGCACCATATGTGACCCAAGTTACACACTTGACATTTCACTGCATATATGTATGAAAGTATGTATATGTATGTGACGAATAAACCTCTTGAATCTTGAATCATTATACATGAGATCATTATTCTGGCATAAAATTATTTTTTTCTTTCAAATATCACCTGAGATTCTGCTTTTAATTTTTATTCAGCTACTATTGGACATTAAAAAATAAAAATAAAAAATTGGAGCATAAATTAAACTGAAAGTGTTTTCTTGTCTTTTTTTCCTTCTTGTTTGTTATATAGTTTTATTTGTTTTATTTATTGTACGTCATGGAGAAGTTTGTTTTATACCTGATTTGTATCTTTGCAAAAACAAAATAAGCCTTGCTGCTTACAGCAAGCAATGAAAAACTATTTATAATAACATTTTTTGTGTGTCTGTGCATGTTTTTCCAGAGACAGTTTTGGCTGACATACCACAGTGAGTAACTTATAGTTTTTTATTTTTGAAAGCTATATAGAAATAGAAGGCTCTGTGGAATACTGTATTCTTATTGGTTGATGGCAGCAGTCAGCTGTCAGTTAATTCTGAACAAACCCTTGATTTGTTAATATTGACCATTGCCACAGGAAATCACTTCTCAACCTGGTTTAATTTCCCATGTTTCACTCCGCCTACATGCTAATGCTAGTGGCCCCATCTGGTGATGCTTCATACAAACAAAATGGAAGACAATAACAGTAAATGTTTTATTTTTAGGATGAATAGTTAGATATCGTGTGGAATTTTTTTTTTCAGTGGAAACTTTTAAACTAGACATACCAGTTATAGAACTAGACATACCAGTTATAGAACTAGACGTTCTAGTGATGGAACAAATCGTACTAATTATAGACAAACAAGGTATAGAACCAGACATACTAGATATAGAAGAGACATACTAGATATAGAACTATACATACTGGTTATAAAAACTAGACATACTAGTTATAGAACCAGACATACTAGTTATAGCACTATATGCACTAGTTATAGAACCAGACATACTAGTTATAGAACCAGACATACTAGTTATAGCACTATATGCACTAGTTATAAAACCAGACATATTAGTTATAGCACTATATGCACTTGTTATAGAACCAGACATGCTAGTCATAGAACCATACATGCTAATGATAGAACCAGGCATGCTAGTGATAGAACCAGGCATGCTAGTGATAGAACCAGACGTACAGGTTGTAGAACCAGACGTACGGGTTGTAGAACTAGATAAACCAGGTATAGAACCAGACATAGTAGTTATAAATGAGTTATACAACTAGACATACTAGATATAGAACTATGCATACTGGTTATAGAACTAGTCATATTAGTAATGGAACTGTATGTGTCTAGTTATAAAACTAGACATGCCAGTCATAAAAATAAATCTAGTCTGGATCTCTGAACGACGTTTCTATCTGTTCTGGCCTAGTAGAGTCTGATGTAAAAAAGTTTGTATCTGAGCGGCAAGTACAACAACAAACAGTGAGTGGGGCTCCAGAGCCAGACTAACTAACTGATCTTTCGGACTTCGTTATATACCCAAGATGTTCTCTCCTCCAATTACATGTCCTGCCCCTTTCAGCACTGGGAACCAATCATAGTATTGTAACTAGGGAGTTCTTTCCTGCCCCTTTCAGTGCAGGGAACCAATCATAGTCTTGTAACTAGGGAGTTCTTCCCTGCCCCTTTCAGTGCAGGGAACCAATTGTGGGGTGTGAACCAATCACGGTCCTGTTACTGGAGAGCCTCTCCTTTTGGGGCAGGCTCCCAAGGAACCAATCAGTCTTGTGGGGTGTGAACCAATCACAGTCTTATTACGGGAGAGTTTTTTCCTTTCCTGGAGAGAGTTTCTTTCACGGTTCCTGGAACACCTGCGCCATATTTTAACATATACAGTATGGGCATATTACCTTTTCCTAGTGTCGGACATGACCTTGGCCTGTTTCTTTGCTTCAGCTGTATTTGGCTGGTGTTCTGTATAGGCCTGCTTTTGCATAAGACCAAGTTCTGTTTTTGTATTACTTACATTAGTCTTGGGTTTTATAGCATACATTTTTTAAAGGTTTTTTAATACATTACCTTGAATATTGGTCGTTTAGTATAACATGTAATCAGTTTCTTGTCATGTGGGGGTTAATTAACCAGAACACAGTAGTCGTAGGATTAATCAATATTCCATCTCAGTGAATTTTATTTAGTAAGTAGTGTGTAATAACCAGGATAATGTCCAGCCAGCCAGCCAGCCAGTCATAATCACCAAATAACCCTCTTCACAGTGCCAAGACCTGGTCACCCTGTCTGAGGTTATTTTGATAATAATGACCGGCTGGTTCGACGCTATTATCCCTTACATAGACAAATACACAAGAAAACATGAAACCTGGAAACCATAAATAACATGTTACAATATAAAAACTTGAATTAAAATTATAAGTAAAAGGGATGTATAAGAGTATAAGGGATGGTAGCTAAGGAGGTAGAGCTGGTCGTCTAGTAATCTAAAGGTTGCTGGTTCGATCCCAGGCTCCTCCTGCTAGCATGCTGTAGTGTCCTTGAGCAAGACACTTAACCCCTAATTGCTCCTGATGGCTGCGTCCGTCGGTGTTTGAATAATTGTAAGTCGCTTTGGATAAAAGCGTCTGCTAAATGTAATGTAATGTAATGTAATAAGTGGGTCTGGATGACCGACGACCAATAACCCATCAGATTAAATAAACATGTTGATCGGGTGCATTGATGTGTTTGTGATCGATGATTGTCATAACTGATCTTGAAATTATAATGATGTGAGGAATCCGTGATTGATTGGTTGTGTGATTGATAAGGCCTTATTGATGAAACTATTGATGAGGTTGTATTGAAGACACTGTATTGATTAGGATGGACTAAGGACACTGTTTGATTAGATGTATTAAATACACTGTATTGAGAAGGTTGTATTGATGACACTGTATTGATTAAGCTGTAATGATGACACTATTGACGAGGCTGTTTCGATTACACTGTATTGATCAGGCTGTATTGATAACTATTTTGTATCTATTCAGCCCAGGACCCTTGCCAGGCCAACGCCTGTCGCAACAATGGCACCTGCGTCCCGGCTGTGGGGTCTTACACCTGCCTCTGTCCCGAGGGCTTCGAGGGATTACACTGTGATATTGGTAAAATATCTCCATATTGCTAATTTTATATTTTGGGGATTGCATATGATAGAACCAACCTGTGTGGCTGACGAGCCACTGCAAGACAGAGAAACATTGAGATAGCTCCCTGCCCCGGATCGGACTAATCAGAGCTGTGCCGGTGCTCATTTGGCTGACTCAGGGCAGTTGGGCGGCTGCGGGTAGGAAGCCATGCTGCTGTCTGCAACCACAGCTTGGTCCGCCACATACACCCACCACCTGACTTAGACCGGGAAGCCATCCGGCCGACAGCCAACCACAGGATAGAAAGTCAGCGACCACCATCTGTGCCGCCGGCCTATGGACCACCCGGAAGTTGAAGGGCTAGAGAGCCAGGTACAACCGGGTGATCCGGGCGTTAGTGTCCTTCATGCGGTGGAGCCACTGCATGATGTGACCCAAAAAGAGAGTGAAAGCGCGCACCATGAGGTAATAGTAGAGGGAACTAATGGCCCACTTGACCACCAGACACTCCTTCTCCACTGTGCTGTACCAACTCCTGCTCTGAAAGCTTGCAGCTGAGGTACAGCACCGGACACTCGGCTCCCTCCACCTCCTGGGACATGATCGCACCCAGCCCTTTGACTGACGTGTCAGTCTGGAGACAAAAAGGGAGAGAAAATCTAGGATTAAACAGTACTGGCTTCCCACAGAGAGCTGACTTTACCTTCGCAAATGTCTGCTGGCACTTTTGACCACTGTACCCGACCCTTTTCAGTTAAGTCAGACAAGGGGCTAGTTAGCTCCAAAAAGATGGGTACAAACCTCTTATAGCCTAGCTTTTTCTTGGGTCTTGGCGTGTTTGTGACCGCAGCGGTTTTATCAAGCTGGGGTTGGAGGAGAAAACAGAAGCGACGCTTAAGTGCGGCCACGTCCACCCTCTGGGACGGAGAGAGATGGTTACTAAACAGAGCCGCAGTATGATCAGCCACTTTGGAGCCTCCAGCCCCAACTCGTCCCGTTCAATGAGGCCAGAGCCACAGATGCCCCCTCCTTTCATTCTTTTAAGAACTTCAGGTGATGAATCTGTCGCCTCATCCCTGTCAGACCGCTCTACCGCATAATCTAGCTCTCCAACTGGCTATGTGATGACAAAAAAGGCCCTTGCCACTTTGCAAGCAATAAGAGCTGGACATAGGAAGCAACTCTAACACCTTGTCTCCAGGTGTGAATTGTCTGAGCCAAGCCCCCCTGTCATATAAGAGGCACTGACGTTCCTGAGCCCTGTGCATATTGTCCCGTGATAACAGCCAAATCAGTGTGTGTCACATTCTTACTGGTGCTAGGACCTTCCTCCCAGTTTTCTTTAATTTGGTCTAGCATCCCAGGTCTCCTGCCAAAGAAGAGTTCAAAGGGAGAAAATCCCGTGGAGGCTGGGGGAACCTCCCGCACTGCAAACAGGGGGTCCAGCCACTTGAGCCAATTATGGCCATTGTCGTGAACAAACTTTTGAATCATGTTTTTCCGTTTTTTATTAAAGCCTTCCAGGCCATTATCCGCTGTTGCTTTTCATCGTGACTGAAGTGACCGGCCATCGGTGCCCAAAATCAGGGAGTGGGACAGCCGGGAACTAACCACAGCTTGTACCCTATGCTTTTTCCCCTTGTAACAAATTTGGAGCCGGACCATCAGATACATGTGAATAACGCTATGTACACAACAAATTTCTCCCCATGACGCTTCCACCAAAGCCCGAGGGTGAACCAGGCGTTGCTGATGTCTGATGTCTACCCCCTCATAGCCTTACCGCTGCTTGGTACGCCCCTTCCTCTTTCGAGGCACTTCTGCAGCCAGCGGATTGGCTCTGAGGCACTGGCATCCTGCCCCTCCCGTGTCCCTGTTCCGGCGCCACTTGTGGGAATCTCTGCCCACAGGTACGGGTTTAGGGAGGGAGATGGAGTCTTTCTTGCACTGGTTTGCCAGCATGGCGATAGTTTTTATTATAACAATAAACAAAGGCTTGCTGGCCCACAGAATAAATAGTGATTAGTTAACAGTGATCACAATTAATCTGGGAGCAGGAGGAATGACGCTCCACTCTGGCTCCTAGTCGGCTGACAAGCTTGTGTGCCGATCCCCCTCTGCAAGATGGGCAAATATTGAGAAGGCTCCCTGCCTTGGATTGGACCATTAGCGCAGCGCGGGTGCTGATTCACCTGACTCGGGGAGGCTGGCGGCCACATGAAGGAAGCCATTTTGCCGTCTGCAGCTGCAGCTCAACCAAGCCCCTCAGTCCGCCCCTTGGTCTGTATTTGATTGGAAATATTTTAGCTCCAGTTCCAATAGCGCTATCCCACTGGTTGCCACAGCAACAGGCAATTCCGGTTGTAACAACAAACTGAATTATCGCTGAAAAATGTCAACGCATCCCTAGACTTGTGTCTAGAAATCTCTGCACCATAGAGTCCACTTTGGAGGATCCGATCGGATTCTTCAGATATCTGATCCAGGATGTTGGGCTGGTAATAATTGTATTGATTATTATTCTTCTGACTTATATTGTATTTATTCTATTTGTTTCTTCCAGAGTATAAGGACAGTCTGAAGTGTCTTTATCAGAATGGTGGATGTCAGCACTTCTGTGAAAGTTCTGGAACAGGAAGTAAATGTTCCTGTTCAGCAGGATACAGCCTGGGAGTAGACGGAAAACAGTGTGTGCCCCAGGGTGAGTGGTACTACTACAGTACTAGTGTAATGCTGCAATACTATTAGTAGTAATGGTATTTGTACTCTCGCAGTTGATTTTCCCTGTGGTTTGGTCCCTGAGAATCAGAACCAGACAATTCGGCCTGAGACTCGGCTGGTGGGCGGAGACCACTGTTCCAAAGGAGACTGTCCCTGGCAGGTAGCACAGCTAGCACACTGCTAACATGCTGCTAGCATACTGCTAACACACACCTAGCATACTGCTGATACTCTGCTAACAGACAGCTAGCATAGTGCTATCACAGCTCTCTCCATCTCCAGGTTCTGGTCCGGCTCCGGGGCGCCCCTCACTGTGGCGGGGTCCTGGTCCACGCAGAGTGGGTGCTGACGGCAGCCCACTGCGTCCAGGACCTGAACCACCAGGACCTGACAGTGGTGGCTGGTACACAGGACTAAAAACAATAAAGTTACATCCAAAACAATGAGCTCATAGTTCATCACAAAACACACCTTTACAACAAGTTACAACTTTACAACACACTTTCGAGATCAAAGAAGATGAGAGTAGATTGAAAACACAACTTTCAAAACTTTATAACATAAGTTTACAAACAATTTTATGAACAACTTACAACTTAACAATGATAAAACTTGGCATTACATTTGTACACACTACACATAACTTTACAACTGTACAACATTACTTTACAACCTGACACCTGTCTCACCACCTATCTCACCTCCTGTCTCTAGGGGAGCACAATCTTAACGTGCAGGAGGGCACGGAACAGATTCTCCCTGTAATGGCTGCCATCGTCCACTGGGGGTACTCGCCCACGACAGCCGACAGCGACGTGGCCCTGCTCCGCCTGCTGCAACCCGCCACCTTGGGGCGCCACGCCGTGCCTCTCTGCCTCCCCCAAGCGGCGTTCGCCCGCAACGAGCTGATGCACGTGCGCTACCACAGCGTGTTGGGGTGGGGGTGGGGGACAATCGGCGGCCTGACCTTGGGCTCCGCCACAACCGCCAACATTCGGCCGATCTCACCCGTACTGCGCTCCATGCAGGTCCCACTGATCGAAAACGCCCGATGCACCCAGTATAGCCGCTTCAATTTCACCGAGCGGATGCTGTGCGCGGGGTACCTGGGGGGACTTCAGGGGGCGTGCACGGGTGACGACGGCTCCCCGCTGGTGACACGCTATGGCTCCACTTCCTTTCTGCTGGGTGTGGTAGGATGGGGGAAGGGCTGCCCGATGCCTGGCTACTACGGGGTGTATGCCAACATGGAGCACTTTGTGGACTGGGTGCAGGAGACCATGAGGGACACGCCCAATGCCAAGCTAGCTGGATTAACCCAGGCTATATTAGGGTGATGGTGTCGGAGAATTAATTTGGGGTCTGAGTTTAGATGTGTCAGAGAATATCCCCTTCAGAAATGCTTAGTTTATACTCTGTTTCTACTTCAAGTTGAATAAAATATGTTTGCGAGTCAGACTTATTGTGACTCTTTTGTGGTTTTTCTCATGTTTCAGGATTTAAGCCAAGAACAAATTTGCGTGACATGCACAGCTAGCATACTGCTAAGACACAATTAGCATTCTGCTAGCACACGACTAGCATTCTGCTAACTGCTAACACATGCTAAGTCTGAATGAAACTCTTATTTTGAAGGTACCACACTGTTCAGGTTTGTTGAAATTGTTCATCCTACATGGCAGAGACCCATGACTCGCAAATGATTTGTTCGTAGCGAACTAATCCTATGAATGTCTTTGAGTCTGTAGTTGCTGCGGAAAGACAACACACACAGTCAGATAGATACAGAGAGTATAAGCAAAGTGGATATGTACAATTACAAAGTGGACATAAAACAGAATAGTAGAAAGATGGAGAGAACATTTTTATCAGAAAAAAAAGCGAGGGAGGAAGGGTTGTTTACATCAGTCATCAATTCTGTGAATTTTCACTTTAAGTGAAAACTGTCTTTATAGTTTAAGTTAAGGTTCATCCTCCCCTACCTGTATTATTGATTACTGATCTCAGCTGGTTCAGGAGGTGGAGAAGCTTCTCTTTTTGGGAAGTTTTGGAAGTTATGGGGACAAAGTGCATCTCCATCTGAGGGTAAATATTGGTTCAGCCTGGTGGACTCACTGGACGTTTGCCTGACCCTGCCGCCGCTTGGCCTCCTGGGAAGGGGGCGGAGCTCATTGACCACACAACCACCTAGACAGCTAGACCTAGAGCCGTCTCCCTGCTACAGGTTAGCAAGCCCTTGGCGTAAAAACCTGTCTCACTGCTCGACTTGTTGTCTCACTGAACTCTTTCTCATCGCTAGGATCTATTCTTCCTCCATCCATCCTTCCATTTTGGATGCAGTGTCCTCTCCAGGGGGTCCCGCCTGCCATGTTTGGGCTGTCCCAGGCCTGCCTGTGGGTCCTTCTTCTCCACCAGGTGTCCTCGGAGGGTACGTTATGTCGGTTAGGATGCGCTTTCCCAGCATGCTTAGCAGCGCTTTGGTAATACAAAATGTTATGTTATGGTTTTATCTTGTGTACAACTTGCTGTTCGTTGTATCGGACCACTCCCTTGTTTGGAGTTGTTCACTTCCTTGTTTGGAGTTGTTGACTTCCTGGTTTGGAGTTGTTTACTTCCTGATTTGGAGTTGGAGAAGGATGGATAGTTACGCTTCCGAGCATGCATAGCGTAGCCCTAACTGGTATTAGCTTACCATTACAAAACAGGAATCTTAGAGTTTTTGTTTTGTGTGAGGACAACTTCCTGTTGTTGTTGTTGTTGTTGTTGTTGTTATTTCTAAACTTGTTCCCGGATAGGAGTTCTTTACTTCCTGGTTTGGATTTTCTTTACTTATTTCCGAATCGATGGGCCCAGATCTGGCAACCCAGGTCGGCTAGATCGGGCAGATTTTGACCTGGCAACCCTCTGAGTTGCCAGATCTGGGCCCATCGCTTTGGCACAAAGCCAGGCTGGGATTGACGATGGCCAAGGCTCGCCCACGGTGTCCCAGAACCGGGTCCATCGAATGCCACTTCTAACTTGATATCTGGGATTTTGCTCCAAAATGCAAATTCAATTCGTACAACCCATCCAACTCGAAACGATTCAGTGTGCTGACTGGGAATGATGATGAAGGCGTGCGTGTGGGTGTGTGTGTGTGTGTGTGTGTGTGTGTGTGTGTGTGTGTGTGTGTGTGTGTCTCTCTCTCTCAGTGTTCCTGGATGCTCGCTCAGCCACCCAGCTCCTCTCCCGCAGCAGGCGAGCTAACAGCCCGTTTGAGGAGTTGTGGAAGGGCAACATGGAGAGGGAGTGTGTGGAGGAGCGCTGCGACCGTGAGGAGGCCAGGGAGATCTTTGAGAACGAGGAGCAGACGGTGCTACTCTGCCACTACTACACCCCCACTCCATCTCTGCTCTCCTTTACTACCCCTGAAGTCTACTTCTACGCTACTCCACTTCGATTCGACTCTACCTCTTCTCCAACTTTACTTAAACTCAACTCTACCTTCCCCTCTACTCTACACTACATCTACTCAACCTCCACTCTACATCTACTCCACCTCTACTCTACTCTGCATCTGTCTCTACTCAGGATGGCATACAGTAGAGATCTACTGTATGCAATCTCTACTCCACCTCTACCTCAACTTCTATACTACTCTACCTCTACTCTACTTTGCATCTACCTCCACTCTATTCTACCTCTACTGTATGCCATCTCTTCTCTACCCCTACCTGTACTCTACCTTTATCTCTACCTCTACTCCGCTTCTACCCTAACTCTACTCCACCTCTATTCAACTGTGCCTCTACCTCTAGCTCTACTCTACTCCACCTCTACTCCACCATTACTTTCCCTCTACTCCACCTCTATTCTACCTCTACTCTAACTCTACTCCCGCTTTATTCTAACTCTACTCCACCTCTACTCCCCCTCTACTCTGCCTCTTCCTCTAGCTGTACTCTACTCTACCTCTACTCCACATCTACTCTACCTGTACTCCAACTCTACTCTACTCTACCTCTACTCCGCCAATACTTGAACTCTACTCCACCTCTCTCTACTCTGACTCTACCTCTACTCCACCTCTACTGTAACTGTACTCCACCTCTACTCTAACTCTACTCAATCTCTACTCCACCTCCCTCTACTCTGCCTCTACTCTACCTCTACTCTACCCTGCCTCTACTGTAACTGTACTCTACCTCTACTTGAACTCTCCTCCACCTCTACTCCACCTCCCTCTACTCAGCATCTTCTTCTATTCTACCTTTACGCCGCCTCTACTCAAACTTTACCCCACCCCTACTCTAATTCTATTCCACCTCTACATCAGCTCTTCTACTCTACCTCTACTGTAACTCTACTCTACTTCTACTCTCACTAAATTCTAACTCTACTCCACCTTTACCACACCTATAATCTACCTTAACACTCCTCCCCTTCTACTCAGCCTCTACTCTATTGGAATTCTTGGGGATGTGTTTTCCTAATTATCGAGGCGCTGGACTAGCTGATCTCCTCTGCAGCCCTGCATTGAGCTCAGACAGTTAACATGCAGAACTGGACTAACCCCATCAAACTTGAACTATTCACAGAACATAATCCGAACTACAGTCGATAGAAGTTTATCTCTAGTTGTCAGGTCAACACAATGGCACCTGTATGATCTGCTGCCCCCACGTTTTATAATCCTACTGTTTAATGAGCTGCAACAAGACGTACCGGGTACGTTATTGGTCAGTTTTCAAAACTGAACGGCTGATTTTTTATATTTTAATAACTGTGATTCCTGCCTCTATTACACTCTCTTTCCCTTTTCTCTTCCTATCTTTCCTTCCATTTTTCCTTTTCAGACCGAATTCTGGAACAAATATGAAGGTGAGATTTCCTTCCTGCAACAAAAAAACAAACTAACAGAGAAGAATAAACACATGGTGACAATAAATAAAAAAAAAAACATAATAATGATAATAAATAAAACATACTGACCAATTTAAATGACATGATTTGATGAAGTCTTATATCTGATGTACGTCCTAATTATTGTCCTCACTTATCACCATAGCAACATCAGGTTGTTAGGAAACTATCCAGTCTGGTGCTAAGATTCAGTAGCCTACACTTACATAACAAAGTGAATTAGTGTGTGTGTGTGTGTGTGTGTGTGTGTGTGTGTGTGTGTGTGTGTGTGTGTGTGTGTGTGTGTGTGTGTGTGTGTGTGTGTGTGTGTGCAGACGGGGATGCGTGTGAGGCCAGGCCGTGCGTTAACAACGGCGTGTGCAAGGACGGACTGGGAAGATACACCTGCTTCTGCACTACTGGTTACCAGGGATACAACTGTGAGATAGGTAACTGACTGTCTGTGGCTCTGTCAAGCCAGGGCCACATTACGGGATTTTCAAGGCCCTTCTGGCAACAATTTGAAATCGGGTGGAGTCGTGGGAGTCCAGAATCGTCCAGGGTAGTCCATGGTAGAGTCGTCGGCGTCATCGATATGTGTGAGTGAATACGAAGCAAATACGATCCCAATTGGCCAGGTAAAGAATTCATCAATCGTGTTTGATTGAATTTGGGCCAGTCTTTCCAAAATCCTTTGGTGTGTGCGTGTCAGAGCCTCAAACCACGGTGGCGCGCTGTATGGCATCCATGCTTGTTTTTGTGTCAAAATATTGCAAGAAAAAACATTCTTGCGAGTGCAAGAGTAGCACAAAACTGCGTCGGTCTGTTTTACGTCTTTACATTTGTGCTCCTCGAGGACAGCGGCTGTTATGTGTGCGTGCAGAAGAGACTGGGAATCTGTGTTACATGTGTGCTGCTCAATCTTTTCATTGTCTACCTGTCTGAAAGTCTGTCTGTATATCTGCCTGTCTGTCTGCATTTCTGCCTGTATATCTGTAGGTCTGTCTGTAGTTCTGACTGTATAAGTGTAGGTCTGTCTATAGTTCTGACTCTATATCTGTCTGTAGTTGTGACTGTATATCTGCAGGTCTGTCTGTTGTCTTGACTGTATATCTGTAGGTCTGACTATCACTGTCTGCAGTTACGACTGTATATCTGTAGGTCTGTTTATATTTCTGTGGGTCTGACTGTATGTCTGTCTGTAGTTCCTACTGTATATCTGTAGGTCTGACTGTACAGTATGTCTGTCTGTAATTCTGACTGTATATCTATAGGTCTCTCTGTGATTCTGACTGTATATCTGTAGGCATGACTGTCTGTCTGTAGTTCTGACTGTATTTTTGTAGGTCTGTCTATATTTCTGTAGGGATGTCTGTATCTGTAGGTCTGTCTGTGTTTCTGACTGTATATCTGTAGGTATGACTGTCTGTCTGTAGTTCTGACTGTATATTTGTAGGTCTGACTGTATTTCTGTAGGGATGTCTGTATCTGTAGGTCTGTCTGTATTTCTATCGGCATATCTGCAGTTCTGTCTGTTGTCTTGACTGTATATCTGTAGGTCTGACTATCACTGTCTATAGTTGCGACTGTATCAGATATACAGTAGGTCTGTTTATATTTCTGTGGGTATGTCTGTAGGTCTGTCTGTAGTTCTGACTATGTCTGTAGGTCTTGACTGTATGTCTGTATATATGTAGGTCTGTCTGTATATCTGTCTATATTTCTGTAGGTCTGTCTCCCTGTCTGTCTGTTTGTCTGTATAGATAACTGGTGTATCTCAAGCTTCTGTAGCTTCGTAGCCACAGAAGGAACTTCCAGTGCCGGAAGCCAAGGATTCAAGATTCAAGATTCAAGATTCAAGATTTTTTATTTGTCACATACATATACATACTTCCATACATATATGCAGTGAAATGTAATGCAACGCACCCGGTGATAGCACACAATAAGTCCTAGGAAAAAGTACAAAAATAAAATAAAAAGTAGAAAATTCCTTTCTAATATACCGACTAACTGACTCCTAAAACGTAATACAGTAAGTGGAATACTTATAGAATAAGATAAAAAATATATAGAATAAAATACAATAAAAAATAGATTGAAATAAAATGGAATAGGTTGAAGGAATATGGCTATGTATATACAGATATGTGCATTTAAAGTGGCATGTGAATTAAAGTGGCATGTGAATGTGAATAGTGTGAGGTAGTGTTTGGGATAATACAGCACAGTATACAACAGTACGGCGCAGCAATACGGCATCACGAACAACCCTGAACAGTGACACAGTATGCGGTACAGTATGCTACATACAGTACAGTAGGTAGTGGAGCCTAGTGCATGGCTCAGTTAGGACCCCTGGTGAGGTCAGCGTTGACAGTTCTGATGGCTTGAGGGAAGAAACTCCGTCTCAGTCTCTCTGTTCTCGCTGCGTGACTGCGGAGGCGCTTGCCTGACCGCAGCAGCTGAAACAGTCCGTTGTTGGGGTGATGAGGATCCTTCATGATCCTACGGGCTCTGCTACTACACCTCCTGGTGTATAACTCCTGCAAGGGGGGGAGGGTAGTTCCAGTGGTACGTTCAGCTGAACGCACCACCCTCTGCAGGGCCCGCCTGTCCTGGGCAGTACAGTTCCCAAACCAGGCAGTGATGTTGCCTGTCAGGATGCTCTCCACTGCTCCAGAGTAGAAGGACTTGAGGATCCTCACCGAGACCCGGAATTTCCTCAGCTGCCTGAGGTGGTAGAGACGCTGCCTCGCCTTTCTCACCAGAGTGTCTGTGTGAACAGTCCATGTTAAGTCCTCTGTGATGTGGACTCCCAGATATCTGAAGCTGCTCACCCTATCGACAGAAGTCCCATTAATCCACAAGGGCGCGTGCGTCCTCGATTGTGATCCACGCCTAAAGTCCACAATCAGCTCCTTGGTTTTGCTGACGTTCAGGTGGAGGCTGTTGTCCTGGCACCAGAGTGACAGGTCAGCCACCTCCTCGCGGTAGGCCTTCTCATCGCAGTCGGTGATCAGGCCCACGACCACGGTGTCGTCAGCAAACTTGATGATGGTGTTGGAGCTGGACCTGGCCACACAGTCATGTGTGTACAGGGAGTACAGTAGGGGGCTGAGGACGCAGCCCTGGGGGGATCCTGTATTCAGGGTGAGGGAGCTTGACATGTACTTCCCCACCTTGACCACCTGGGGGCGGCCTGTGAGGAAGTCCAGGATCCAGGTGCACAGCGGAGCATTCAATCCTAGCTCCAACAACTTGACAGCCAGTCTGGTGGGGACTATGGTGTTGAAAGCTGAACTATAATCGATGAACAGCATTCTCACATAGGCCTCCTTCTGGCCATCCAGGTGCGTGAGCGTGGTGTGCAGTACCTGGGAGACCGCGTCATCGGTGGATCTGTTCTGCCGGTACGCGAACTGCAACGGGTCCAAGGTGCGGGGGAGGGAGGCGCAGATGTAATCCTTAATCAGCCTCTCGAAACACTTCATGACCACCGAGGTGAGGGCCACCGGACGGTAGTCATTCAGGCAGGTTGGAGAGGCGATCTTCGGGACAGGAACGACGGTGGACCTCTTGAAACAGGATGGGACCACTGATTCAGCCAGGGAGATGTTGAATATTGTGGTGAACACCGGAGCTAGCTGGTTAGCACAGGTCTTCAGTACTCGTCCAGATATGCCATCTGGGCCCGCAGCTTTCCTGGTGTTCACCCGCATCAGAGCCCTCCTGACCTCGTGCACGGACACTGAGAGTGCGCGCTCGTCCCCAGCGGTGTAACTCCAATTAGCCGGCGAGCTAGCGGTGCTGCTGCCAGACTCGAACCGTGCATAAAAGGAGTTCAGTTGGTTGGCCAGGGAGGCGTCCGCACTCGTGGCTGGGGAGGAGCTGCTCTTGTAGTTTGTTATTGTTCGCAGCCCCTCCCACAAGCGTCTTGTGTCCCCCCGCTCCATCTGCAGCTCCCCGGTGTCTCTGTACGTCCGTTTGGCGTCCCTCACCGCCCTCCGCAGATTGTACGACGCCGCTTTGTAATTGTCCATGTTGCCAGATACAAGTCCGTCGTTGTAAGCGGCCGTGCGCGCATTCAGAGCGCAGCGGATGGATTTATCAACCCATGGTTTCTGGTTTGGAAATATCCGAACTTTCACCGTGGGAACGATTTCATCCGCGAGCGTAGCCACAAAACTCACTACAACCTCCGTAAACTCGCTGACGTCACTTGAACTCGCTCGGAACATGTCCCAGTCTACGTCAGTCAGAGCGTCCTGAAGCGCAGCCTCTGATTGGTCCGTCCACCGCTTCACTTCCCTCGTCATCACCAGATCCCGCGCGATCAGAGGCCTGTAAACAGGAAGCAGCGAGATCGCGGCGTGATCTGATTTCCCGAAAGCAGGAAGCGACACGGGCTTGTATCCGTTCTTGTAAGGAGTGTAACAATGGTCCAGAGTTCTGTCTCCCCTGGTGGCACACGTGATGTGTTGGTGGAAATTCGGCAGAACTTTTTTCAGGTTGGCCCTGTTAAAGTCCCCAGTCGCCACCACAGCCGCGTCGGGATGTCTGTTCTGAAATCCGCACAACACATCGTGCAGAACCGACAGAGCTGCGTCGGTGTCCGCTTGCGGTGGGATATAAACGGCTGTAATGATGACCGTGCTGAATTCCCGGGGGAGATAAAATGGACGGCATAGTATGGTCAGCTGTTCCAGGTTCGGCGAGCAGGAGTGGGAGAGGAATTTGGTGTTGTTGGCGTCACACCAGCGGTTGTTTACCATTAGGCAGACGCCTCCACCTTTGGATTTCCCCGACTCTCCCATTCTGTCGCCGCGGAACACGGAGAAGGCCTCGGCTGGACGTATGGCTTCATCCGGCACCAGTGGGTTCAGCCATGTTTCCGTCAGGCAGAGGACGCAACAGTTCCTCGTGTCACGCTGGAATTGAATCCTCGCTCGAAGTTCATCCATCTTGTTCTCCAGGGACTGGACGTTAGCAAGAAGGATGCTTGGCAGAGGTGGAGGGTAAGGTTGCGTCCTCATTCTGACCCGAATGCCGCCTCGTTTACCTCGGTGCTTCCTCCGTGGGCCGGCTCGTGGAACAGCGACTCCATTTTTGTTGTTGTTGCGAGTGTTCCCGCGTAGGATTTCCGCCGGCCACTCTGCTCCCACGGATAAAAAGTCCCAAAGTTGTTCGTTTAGGGAAATTTTTATATCCATGAGTGCATCGCGGCCGTATGAGTTAATTGTTGATGTTTTTCTGGCGAACATCGTGATAAAAAAAGGAAAAAAATACTAAAGAGTAAGAAAGTAACCGGAGCGCCGGCGCAGGCGACCGCTAGGGGCGGCGCCACTATCGCCACATCGCCACGGATTTAAATGTTCATGCACTTGTGGTTTTTGGTTTATTTTCCTGAACATTCTGCCTGGTCAGGTTTAATGTTCTGAGTTCCTGCACTGTGGCGTTGTGTATCTCCAGTGATCCCAGAACTGTGTGAGAACAAGAATGGCGGCTGCGAGCACTTCTGCGAGGTGGTGGGCGGCAACGTAGAATGCGCCTGCGCTGACGGATACTTCCTGGGCTCGGACGAAAAGTCCTGCAACACCAACGGTGAGAGCGAGAGGGATGAAGATAAATCAACGTTTATATCAAGAACTCCAGATCCTCCTTTAAAAAGTGTTGAATTCAGTTTTTAACAAATACCAGTTCATAAAACCAATTAAAATGTCTTAAATTTTTTTTTTGTATAAATTATTAGTGCTTAAAATTTATTGAAAGGTCTTAAATTCAACTTGTATAAATATTAGTCTTTAAAAGTCATTAGAAGGTTACACATTAATCTTAAATTAGTCTAAAATGGTATTTCCCAGAGACCTTCAGGTGCGGGGTGGTCCACAGCAAGGACACCCGTACGGTGTTCCACTACGAACGTTCCAACAGGACGGTGAACTGGACGGAGGCGGAGTCAGAGCTAGACTGGCTCCTCCCCCCACCCCGGGAAAACATGACCTGGCAGCACGACGCCGACTACCTCGAGGACGCCGTGTGGGAGGAGCCTATCCTGGCCCAGGTCCGGGGGGACACCCGCATCGTGGGAGGAGAGGACTGTCCCCCGGGGGAGTGTCCCTGGCAGGTAAGCGCCTCCCTCTCTTTTCTTTTCATCCTTCCTTGCCCTTCCTTTTCCTCCCCCCACCCTCATGCCCCCCTGTCCTCCCTTTTCTTCTCCTCCATCTCTCCTTATCTCTTCTCTTCCCTCCTCCCCCTCTTCTCTCCCTCCTCCTCCCTCCTCTGCTTTCTTTCCCCTCTCCTCTCCTCCTCCTCACTCTCCTCCCATCCTTTTTTCTTTCCTCTCCTCACTCGGCTCTTCCCCCCTCTTCTTTCTGCTCTCATTCTCCCCCTCTCCACTCATCTTCTCTCGCTCTCTCTCTCTCCAGGCTCTCCTGATGAACGAGGAGCACCGGGGGTTTTGTGGGGGAACCATCTTGAACGAGTATCTGATCCTGACGGCCGCTCACTGCATGAACCAATCCCAGTCCATCTACGTGGTGCTGGGTACGTCCACCAGTTGGTCCCTGACTCCCCGTAGATTGTCTCCTAGCTCCCAGAATGTTCCCTAAACTGTCTCCTAGCTCCTACCTGGTCTCCCGCTGTAGCTCCTCCTAGATTGGCTCAGAGTCCATATCCTAGCTCCTAGACTGTAGCTACCCTAGCTGCTAGACTAACTTCTAGTTTGTCCCCACCTCCAAGTCTGTCTCCCAGCTCCTAGAGCGTCTCCTACCATATCCTCCACAGGTGAGTTTGACCTGCTGGTGAAGGAAGGCAACGAGGCGGTCCACAACGTGGATACAGTTCTGATCCACAAGCACTACCGGCCCAAAACCTACCACAACGACATCTCGATCGTCAAGCTGCAGACGCCCATCACCTTCAGCCGCTACATCCTGCCCGCCTGCCTGCCCCAGCGCCAATTCGCGGAGAATGTGAGGCCCTTCCCATTTATAATCCGGACCCGACACGCCCACTCCCTGTCCGAGCTGATAAACCCACTTCCTGTTTCAATCAATACAAACCCACTTTCTGTCTGAACTGACGCACCTGATAAGGACACAACATGCCTGCAAAAAAAAAACATCCTGCAATTTGTACGTCTGCAAAGGCTCTGCACAGCCTGGTGTCATTACACTTCTGTACACTAGGTGGCACTGTATTGAAAAAGGTACACAAGCGCATCGTTTTCTTTAAAGCAGGACACTCCTTTCGTCTTCCAACTTCTGCATCCGACGGCACAAAACCGAGCGTGTTGTGCCGTCGTCACAGAGCAGGAAATACAGAGATGGTTGAAATGTTTGTTGAACGGTCAAACTAATGGAGGTCTGGAGAACTTCTCGTTAAAAAATGTTAACCAACTGTTTGTCACCAACTATTATGCTTGAAATTCTCTACACTCCCATGTGGAGATTAGTTTTAACCAGCCCTTCCACTTCCTGTTTAAATTGACACTTCCTGTTCGCATCCAATCTCCAGAACTCTGAAGTCAAACTATCGGAGGTCTGGAGAACTTCCCGCCAAATAAATAATAATGAGACCTTCTGGAGCCAGAGGCAGCCATTAGATTGGCTCTGAGTTTGAAAGCACATGCCCCGGAAATTGCACCTCTCGTTTGTTTTTCTGTCCAGGTAGAAACAGTTTTCCGATGTAAGGTTTCGCCATGCCAACGAAAAAAAATGACATAACACCTCCTTTGGTTTTGCCAGAAATAAGCAATTAAAATCAAATCAAAACATCCAATTATTTTGCAGGAGTTATTATATCGTTATCTAGTCAGTTCACTAGACAATAAATAGCATGGAGCAACGTGGTTGTTGCTAGTAGGAAAACACACAGGTGAGCGTCAGTGCCAGGCTCCACCCCCTAGTGCCTGGCTCCGGCACAATTTGATTGGTTGGAAGCATGATGACAACCCTCAGTGTCTCCGCCCTTTTCTGACCAAGTATTCTGCTTGAATTTCTCAACACCTCCGTTAGTTTCACATGGAGGTGTGGCTACACGAGGTTGGTCTGTATCGACACTCCCGCTTCCTGTCTGGAGAATTACTTCCACTTCCTGTTTGAACCAATGTTTTCTGTTTGAAACACACATTCCCGTTTTAGTCAACATGCCTACTTCCCATTTTAACCAACCCTCCCACTTCCTGTTCAACCCCCTCCCCCTCCAACCCCCCAGGTCCTGATGAAGCAGGCCTCCGGTCTGGTCAGTGGCTTCGGTCGGCTGGGTGAGACCCGCCAGCCGTCCACGGTGCTGCAGCGGCTCAGCATGCCCTACGTGGAGCGCGCTGCCTGCATGGATTCCAGTCAATTCCGAATCTCAAACCACATGTTCTGTGCGGGCTATGCCGCCGCCGGCAAAGATGCCTGCTATGGCGACAGTGGCGGGCCGCACGTGACGCGCTACCGCAACACTTACTTTGTGACAGGCGTAGTCAGCTGGGGCGAGGGGTGCGCCCGCGACGAAAAGTACGGCATCTACACCCAGGTGTCCAAGTACATCCGCTGGATCCGCAACGGCATGAGGCTACTGATGCCCAAAGCAGGGAAGGGCGACCTGAAGGAAGGCCCTCAGGAGTCAGCAGCGGGCTGGAGGAAGAGGAGGTGGAGCGGCGGCGCGGCCCGCCACAAAACCATCCACATGTGATTCCTAGACCAGAAGGGTCTCTCAGAAACCCGGTGTTGGGGGTTAAGTCCGTCTGAGCCGGATCAAATCTCAGCGCTTCAACAGGAATGAAGTAAAGAAAACAAAAAGATTGATTGGATGTTTTTTCGTGTCGTGTCAACAAAGAGTCAGATTTTAAGATTTATTAAAGAATTAATAAAATATCAGGGCAGTGAGTTCACTTCCTTTCATTTTAATTTTAACTTCTTAAAGGTTTTCCTATCTTTTTTTTAATGTTTTTATTTTTATATTTTATTGTGTTCATCGTCATGCTGAATAAAAGGGAACACCAGTTTGAGAGCTGGAAGGTTTCTGGAAATGTTCTGAATATAATGTAGCAAGTGTTGTTCAAAATTCGTAAACATATTAAACTTTATTCAGGAAAAAGTCCTCTATCCAGGCGTTAACTTGGTGGGCATAAGCCGCCTCCTGTGGTCTGAGAACTCTCTGAGTGACTTTGCTGTTGTGCGACTATTAGTATAATTTTCATTGGTTCACTGGTTCTACAGTGGATACATTGATAATGGATTATGTGCAGATGGAATTTTCCAGATATTTTACCAGTGTATTTCATTAATAAATAAAAAATCTAAAATCAGAGATATCAAACCATACAAGCCAGGGGACATGTAGTACCAAAGTAGAAAATATATTCTATATAAAAATAATCATATATATCAAAATTATTGAATCAAAATACAAATCATTTAATATTTTAGTTATTTATCCTGTTGACTTCAAAGTGCACTGCGTTCTGTTGGTTTTGGTGTCTGTGTGTATGTGTGTGTGTGTGTGTGTGTGTGTGTGTGTGTGTGTGTGTGTGTGTTTGCTGATTAAAGGTCAGTTTACAGTTTGTTTTGTTTGTTGCGTCATGAGAGGACTTTTACATTGAAACCCCAACTTTGGATGTTTAGTAGTGTTGTAACTGTTAAAATGAAGCCATCGACTCTTTCCTGGTTCATGAGTGTCTGTGTACTGGATAGGACACAGAATTCTGTGTCTGCAGCTACTATGAAATAACGTCCCAAAGGAATATTAGATTAGATTATTATAATATAACATACTATATAATAGTATGTTATACTATATAATATAGTATAACATAATAAGTATGTGATACGATAAAGTATAAAAAATGAAAAATGTATAATAATAAAAAAATAATAATAATAATAATAATAAATAAATAAATAAATAAAAGGATGATGTCAAATAACAGATAATATAACATAGTTGAATAAAATATAATATTTAAAATACAAATATTATGAAACAAAGTGATACAATATGTGTGTTTCAGTTGGGGTTGCGTATATTTGTGACTGTGTGTGTGTGTGTGTGTGTGTGTGTGGGTGTGGAGCCCGTACACATGTGTGTGCACCGGAGTGTGTGTTTGTCAAAGTGCCATGGCGTCCAGCAGCCGAAGATGGGTTTTCACCCTCTGTGTGGTGGCAAGCTTCCTTCAGGTCCTCAGCCAGGGACCAGGTAAGTCCGTTCATCTCACCTGGGGGTTCCAGGTTTCAGGTCTCAGATCCTAATTCAACTGTAAAGTTAAATATCAAATAATAAGGAATTGGTGGTGGTTGCTTTCTTGCTCTCCTCAGTGTAATGAGGCACACGATTAAGACTTAAAAATACAAATTAAATCTACTCATAGAAAACAGGAAATTCACATTATAGTCTGGCAGTCATTACACAGTATGTTATACTAGGAGGAAAAATGGTCACAAATTGTGCATTTTACCAGGTTTTCCAGGATTTATTGACTATTTTGGCTACATGCTAAGGCTAAGCGACTGGAGACATAAGAGACTAGGAACAGGAAGCTGCGTTGCTTCTTGTGGACAAGCTGCCATAGCCAACGTTAAGCTCTTGATGCACACAAAAGCTATTTTAAATTAAATGCTATATTATCGTTATTCAAAATAAACTGACATTGAGTGACTATAATGTGAGTTCCTTGTTTTCATAAAGAAGATATATGAACAAATTCACAAAGAATGAAATGCGGCCATTAATAGCACCATGAATTGCACATCAATTGTGTCCGCTATCTGTACCGTCTTAGCTTCCGATCCACAAATATATTTCGCTAATGATATGCCAGAGCAAACACCGCCATTAAGTTTTGCTGCTTAACGCAATTTTTCCTTGTTTTGCATCTGCAATTGCAGATCCACAGAGATGCGCTGTTTCAAACACTCCATACTTTTAGATTAAAATCTAGTGAATATTTTTAGGTTTATGTGCAGTGACTATAAAACATGTAAATAGTATGAATGTATCTATAATTAAACCTCCCACACAGTTCATTTATTGCACGAATAAAATGTGTATATATTAAAATGTTTAGTTAGGAAATTCTAGTACTCACTGATTCTTAATATTGCAATGTAGAAATGATGTGTTCAAGTGTTCAGTGATGGTTGCTGTTGTGATAAACCTCTGGGCTCTGTGGAAGACCAAACAAACACACAACACAACTCGATGTTACAGAAAAATAGATATGTCTTTATTACAATAGAAAGCCTAAAATTCATGAGAGGGATACCATGTGAATTATAGATTCCCCAACGACACCTAACATGGGCGTTTCTATCAGCTGCCTTTAAGTAAGTAAGTAAGTTTAACTACTGCAAACTCAGTCGGAACAGCACCGCACTCTTAAGATTCCGCACAGCACACGTGATAGGTTGCACATAATGCACCTCCCCCAAGAGTGTGTGAGTCCACAGGATACGGTCGGACGCAGCTCCCCAGCAACAACAAAATTCCGTCTGTCTTTTAACCCCAGCGTCTCATACCGAGTTTCACAGGCAAAACGGCTGTAGACAATCGGTTCATGATTGCGCGCACGCCTCCCGTAAATGATGGAAACCAAGATTTTAACATTTCACAAACATTGTAAGACCTGGGTGAAAAAGATAATAAACCTATCATTTAATCTTTGAGAAAAAAGGGGCATGGCTTATACAGTATTTCAGCCATAACATTCAAACACATGTTCTAAAGTTGATTCTTTTTATTGTTATGACAATCGGTAACTTGTGTGTGGAGTCTGTCAAAATTCTATAATTTTCTGTTTCCTATCGGTTCACTTCCTGTTTCCTCACATTCACTTCCTGTTTCATGTCCGTTAACTTCTGTTTCCTGTCCCATCATTTCCTGCTTTCCGTCTTCCTGTCCCGTCACTTCCGGTTTCCTGAGCCACCATTTCCTGTTTCCTGTCACTTCAAGTTTCCCTCCTGTCACTTCTCCTGTTTCCTGTCAGGGCTGCGTGTGCCACGGCGGGCTGGAAGCGTCTTCCTGCGACCCAAACGAGCAAACTCTTTCTTCGTGGAGGAAATGCTGCAGGGGAACCTGGAGAGGGAGTGCTACGAGGAGCGCTGCAACTACGAGGAGGCTCGGGAGTATTTTGAGAATACTCCCATGACTGTACGCGTACCAGTCATCATGTTGTCTTAGTGATGTCCTCAGTGGGACAGGATGTTCTGTAATCAGCTGTTTGTCTCTTACAGATTGCATTCTGGACCACCTACTATGGTGAGTCTTTTTATTTACCCATGCCAACAGCAGGCTCCATACAACAAATGGAATTTGATGCCTTTGCATCCAAGACGAAGTTAATCTGCAAGTGAAGTTCAAATTCCCAACCTGCTATACCATCTTTAATAATCAAAGGCTCCGCAGTGCCACAGAAGCCTTGAAGCCGCAAGAACACTCTGAGCCCAAAGCGCTGCAGCCGCAGAACAACCTTGAATCCACAAATAAGCCAAGAGTCCAAAGAGCATCCACGCATGCCCCCAAGACGAACAAACCAGTCCCCTCTTGCAGAAGATGGGTTCGCAACCCCGAAGCTTAAACAGCAAAACTACAAGACCGAAATCCTGGAACTGGGGGTGAATTCCCTAAAAGTTGCTAGGATGAGGCAGCGGTAAGCCACGATAGCATCGCTTGCGTAAGCGGCAACTGATGGTCTGAGCTCAGTGGGTTCCCTAAACGCCACTTGGAGCTAAAGCAGCCTAACTCAGTGAAATCTGGATCAGATGGAGACAATACGGGATGGATCAACCAATCAGTGCAACGAAGTTCAATGTAGGATCAATACAGAACGTGACGTTTCCTTCACATCTACAGAGCAAGAATTACTGATGGAACAATATTTAAACAATTTTTAAACATTTAAATCCATGATTACTAAAAAGGGCGATGCTGCAGACCAAACGCATAAACACGTAATTTACAATGTTACTTAAAAGTGACCTATCATGCTCCTTTTCAAGTTAACATATGGTCTGTGAGGTCCCCAGAACAGTTTTTTGTTGAAAATACCACTCAGATTATGCATTCTAGCCATTGTAAATTTCCTCTAAACCGTTCTGTTCCAGTATGCTCTGTTGTAGTGGGTGGCGCCAACCTCCTGGGACCCGTAGTTCCGTTAGCCAATGGGGTTTGAACACAAGTTCAGGGTTCTGTGAGCCAATGGCGTTTTTATTGGTTTTGTTTTGATAAAACACACAGCGTCAGAGTCTATCTACAGCATACTTTTATTTATTTTTTTAGAAAGAAACATACAGCAGAATCATTTTTTATTACATTTCCACCGTCTGTGTTTTTTCACGGACAATTGATATTAATTCCTCTTTCTTTTAAAAGATTTGCGCTGGTTTGTGAAACCACCAGAGCAGTTTCCAGTGATGCTTGTTATTCTCCAGCCATGTGTGGAGTTACTCACATCGGGGGCGGTTTTAATTCTACTGAGGCACCCTGTGACAAAGGAAAGGGCTGCAAATCTGGCTTGTTGAATAACATGTTTTCTCACAGCTCACAATAACCTGACTGGGTTGTGTTATTTCACAGTTTGTGTGTTAGTAGTATCAGAGACCCAAATGTGCAGTATGTGCACAAGCACTCAAAAAGTGAATTTGCCATAGGTCCCCTTTAAACTGATCTAAAGTACATGATCTGCATGTTCCATTTACAGTAAATTGTGTTCCCTTAAAATACAAAAAAATAAGAAACTGATACAGAGCCTATACTAATTTGCAATTTAAAACTGTTTTTTTAAACCATGTTCTCATTTTAAGAAAAGAGACAAATTGTGGAAAATAATTCTATGTGTGTGTACATATTGTGTGTGTGCAGACTTTTTTTTTATCCCCACTAAAATCATAGATAGATAGAGTATATACTGTAGTCATAGATATATATAAAACATATATAGAGTATATATATATTATAATATATATATATTCTTATATACATGTATTTATTTATATATTTTATATATATACTTCATTGCGTTCATACTTTTCATTTGTTTCTTATTTATGTGATTGATACTCAATTGACTGGGAAAACAGGCATGTTGGCAATTTCAGTGAGGAAGGGAGCAATAATAGCATATGTTTAAACAAGGTAATTAAAATATATACATTTAATGTGTATTTTTTCACTTTCACAATATAATTACAATGCGAAACTTAAGTCGAGCGTCAGTTTCATGTCGGACGCTGAACAGTGACACTAGCCTGCTCCTGACCAGGCTACTTTAACTCCAAGGCATATGTTGCTGTAGTAACATAGGATCATTTCTAGCGGGATCTTAGGAACCCTCTTATACTGGAAGTGCTGGATTTAGCCTCGCCTACGGTGTAAGAAACCTTTAAGGAATACCCTCCTGGTACCATGACGGACCAACCCATCATGCTCCCACCCAACTAGAGCCACACATCAAACGAGTATGCAGGCGAGGCCCACATGCCCTCACATTCCCACGCAGTGCCCATGATCAGAAGCTTTACCCACCCATATATCTGCCTGTCTATCTGTAAATAACGCCCTCTCTCTCACTTTTCTTTCCCTCTCTCCCCTCCTCAGATGGGGACCAGTGTCTCACCAATCCTTGTCTTCATGATGGGAACTGCACCGACCGGGTTGGGGGTTTCCTGTGTAGCTGCAGAGCTCCATACTATGGACTGAACTGTGAGCTGGGGACAGCAGAGAGAAAGAGGGAGAGACCCTCAACGGCTCCACTAAACAATCAACCAGGTGTGTGTGTGTGTGGAGAGAGAGAGAGAGAGAGAGAGAGAGAGAGAGAGAGAGAGAGAGAGAGAGAGAGAGAGAGAGAGAGAGAGAGAGAGAGAGAGAGAGAGAGAGAGAGAGAGAGAGAGAGAGAGAGAGAGAGAGAGAGAGAGAGAGAGGTGGGGAGAGGGCAAAAAAAAGAAAGGATGGGAGGAGAGTGAGGAGGAGGAGGGGGGAGGGGAGCAGGGAGGAGAGGTGGAGGTGGAAAAGGAAGACAGGAGATAAGGAGAGGTGGAGGAGAACATATGGAGACATGACAATGGAGGTGTATTCATAATGCACCATGTAAACCAACTCGACAAAGTCAATTATTATTAACTTGTGTGTGTGTGTGTGTGTGTGTGTGTGTGTGTGTGTGTGTGTGTGTGTGTGTGTGTGTGTGTGTGTGTGTGTGTGTGTGTGTTCCAGCTGAGGTGCAGTGTGCCGTGCACGGTCCCTCGGCGTGCCACCATTTCTGTTCGGTTTCTCCCAACACATTTGTTTGTTCCTGCGCTGAGGGATACAAACTACAGCCGGACGGACGCTCCTGTCAGCCTGAGGGTCAGACTGCTGTTGAAATGCATGCTGGGATATCTGGGGTCAATACAGTTATGCTGGGCTTGGAATACGCAATTTAAGCTCCACCTTTTTTTACTTTTGGGAAAGTTGCTTGAAAAAAAATCACCTGGCAACAGTGGTTTCTTGCCCACTGATGCACTGTAGGAAACAAGTGCCAGACAACAATATAGATTTTATTAAGAAGTGAGTAGTGAACCACATAGATTTTACTCAGTAGGGAATAGTGAACCATATAGATTTTACCATATAGAGAGTAGTGAACTATATCGATTTTACTAAGTAGGGAGCAGTGAAATGTATAGATTTATAGACTATGCAGGGAGAAGTGAATTATATATATATATATATATATATATATATATATATATATATATATATATATATATATATATATATATATATATATATATATATATATATATATAAATTTTACTAAGTAGGGAGTAGTGAACCATATAAATTTTACGAAGTAGGGAGTAGTGAACTATATTGATTTTACTAAGTAGGGAGTAGTCAACCTTATAGATTTTATTAAGTAGAGAGTAGTGAACTAGATAGATTTTACTACATAGGGAGTAGTGAACCCTGTAGACTTGTATGTATGTATAAAATTGTGAATTTGACAGTTGTGTGTGTTTTCAGTGGACTTTCCGTGTGGAACATGGATGACTCCATCGCCCGACGCTGCAACGTTGAACAAGACCCCTCAAGCTCCGCACCGCTGTCCTGATGAACTCTGTCCCTGGCAAGTATGTCTGTCCCGGCCAATCACAGTTAATGACCTGTCCTTCCAGCCAATCACAACCCTGACTCTATCGCCAGCCTCCCAGCATGCATTGAACGGCTGGAATACCCATCACAAAGAGTCCAGACGTTCCCATACAAAGAGAAGTTTACTTCCTGTTTTGGGTCTCACTTATTATTATTGACATTTCACTGCATATATCTATGAAGGTATGTATATGTATGTGACGAATAAACCTCTTGAATCTTGAATATATATATATATATATATATATATATATACACATATATCTGTATATTCATATATATACATATATACTGTATGTACATATACATACATGCATATATATATATATACATATACATACACACACACACATATACATGTATATATAAAAACATATAATTATATATAACACCAAACTGGTTTCATGTTCGAGGCCATAGCTGCCTTTTCTTTTGAGCATCAGCACGAACCGAACCTTCAAGTGAGGGGCCAAAGGAGCCAGAGCTTCATGTGGGACACCACCTCAAATGGATGAAACAAGTGGAAAACATCTATTTTCAACCTTTTGAGGTTGTAGGTTAGAACCCTGACTCCCTGTTTTTTTTCCCATTTCCTCTTGAGAATGGCTTGAGGCTCAGAGGGCTTCCAGGAAACTCTACGAGAGCAAGTCTGGATTTTAAACTACAATAGTGACAAGTACAGAACATCAGCTGCACACGGATGCCAAGTAGTACAACATCTCATGTAAGAAGACTCCATTGAGGATCATCTGACCCGACCCAGCAGGACTCTGTAAAGTGATGAGAGTGACTCAAATTACTGTTGTTGTAGGTTCCTGTCCAGAGTTTAAATTCTCTTCCGCGGTTCCTTTAACCAGGTGACTGGAAGACAACACCACAGTGGTGGCTCAGAGAGATGAAGCGCAATAAGGTTCCTTCAGTCAGAGGGTGCAAGGTTTAAATCCTAGTCAGTGTTTTGAAGCCAACGGTCTCAGGTCGTCTTTAAAAGCTCCAGGAGAACAGGGTTGTGTGTGAAGGACCTGGTGGCCGGAAGGAGTTGTTGGATATGTCTTTGGCCATGGGGTGGCTGGTTCAACTACCTCTGAACAACATACTGTTTTTAATAAAATTCAAGACTCATGTCACAAGACACTGAAGAACATCTCAGAGAAACTCTGACCCCGCAGGGCTCTGTGGAGTGATGGGTTCAGACACTGGCTTGTCAAGGGCCCCCCCCGACCACCCTGAGCCTGATTTGGTTTTCTCGTTGGTCGGACCGCTGGGGCAGAGAGAGAGTAGAACCATGTCTGCAGACATATCCAACAACTCTGTCGTGCCTCCAGGTCCCTCGCGAAGGGCCCTGTTTTCCAGGAGCTTTTTAAGACGCCCTTGGACCGTTTTAAACGCTGACTAGGATTTTAACCTTGTACCGGTTCATCTCTCTGAGCCGCCAGGTCATCTCAGCTGCGGTGGAGTCTTCCAGTCCTCTGGTTAAAGGTCTGTCTGTAAAGTCTGGATTTTACACTAAAACAGGAACATTTAGTTCAAGTACAAGTTCAAGAGATTATTTGTCACATGCATACACATACGGTCGTACATATATGTAGTGAAATGTCATGACACCCGGTGATTATGCACAAGCTCTATACAGTCAGTCTCTGAACCCATCGCGCCACAGAGTCCTGCTGAGTCACAGCTTCTCTGAAGTGATCTTCAGTGGAGTCTCCTTGCATGAGAAGTTCCAATACTTCTCATCTGTCTGCAGCTGCAGCTCATTTCTCTGGAAACCCTCTGAGCCTTGAGACTTTCGCAGGAGGCAACCAAGAAAAAAACCAACTTGCGAGTCAAGGTTTGAACCTAGAACCTCAACATGTTGCAGATGGAAGTTTGCCACTTGTTTTAACCCTTTGAACTACGGTCCAACAAGAAGCTCTGGCTCCCCCAATGTCACTTCAATGTTGGTGCTGAAGCTCAAAGGAACCCGGGTACTGATGTCAATAGGTGGTTTTCCAACATAAAGCTGTACGTTGCTGGAATTTCGATCAAGTCTTTGACATTAACCTGAAATAAAGTAAAGTGAAGACATATGACCACCACCTATAGGTGACTGAAGTAAGAAAAGCAATTTTAGGCACAAGTACATATCTAAGAACCCTGTCAGCAGCAATCAACCCACAGACAATTTGACTAACATACATTATGAAGAGTTTTGGGTTGATAACGAGGTCAGGATTAGAAGGCGTTAGAAGAGTTTTTTCCACTGATCCAAGTCTCTGTGGATCCAAAACGGTTGCCGAAGTGTAATCACTTCATAATCGAGTGAAAATAATCATAATATAAGGCAAACAGACCACACAGGATTGTTGACAATGGCCCTAATCGGGGCTCTACACGGAGCAACTGGGCAACCTTTATAGGCGGGCAGTCTAATCAGTTATGTAACTGATAAGATCAATCTTGATTGATCTTATCATCTTGAATCTTGATACATTTTGAGACGCACCTTGAGAATGTCTACACTTAAATGTGATGTAATAACTCTGAAAAGATGGGCAAAATGTCAGAGGGACGAGAACCTCTATTTACCAACTTTTTGGTTCCATTTTACATTTTAAGTTAAAGACCCAACATGTGCATTTGTTGCGGTCCTCTAGGTGTCGCTGGTGGACGGTGGAGGGGTGGAGCTCTGTCAGGGCGTGGTCCTCAGCCATCGATCCGTCTTGACCTCCGCCCAGTGTCTGTTTATGGCGAACGGAACTCAGATTCAGGCTTCCAGCCTTCACGTTCTTGCAGGTCCAACACAAGCAAATAACTAAGAATACTATCAGTAACAGGAGCCTAATTATCCCACCAGGATCTTGCAGTTTCTTTGGGATGATCGTTGTCCAAAATGCCTGAATTTGCAGCGAATTTACTCATAATTTGCAATGCGTTTTGCAGAATACTTATGATAAAATTTAAAAATCATATTTTTGACAAAATATTAGGACTTGGTTCAGAAAACTTAGTCCATCACACAAGTGTTTGATGCAATAGTCACATATATACATTACGTGTGTGTGTGTGTGTGTGTATATATATACGTATATATATATACGTATATACACACACACACACACACACACATACATACATACATACACACGTAATGTATATATGTAAATATGCAACAATTGGACAAAGCTGGAAGCTCTCAGCGAGATCAGTTGCTTATTGCAATGGTAATTGCTGGAGCGACTAAAAAAAACGAGAAATCACGTCACTTTTATTTAATATCTGATATTCTATATGTTGTGGACCCCAAGATCAGATTATTTTATTTATTATTATTTGTTTCAATTTTGACCCTGTCCCCGTACTCCTCCCTCCCAAGGCCAGCGCTCCTCCACTCAGAAAACAGCCGTCCAGGCCGCCTCCACCCACGGCCGCTTTCAGACCGGTCGCTACGACAACGACCTGGCCCTCCTCCACTTGGCCAAACCATTGGTTTTTGGCCCCACCCTCTTTAATCTCTGCCTGCCCACCAAGGACTTCAGTGAGAACGTCCTGATGCATGCTGGGAGGGTCGGGCTTATGGGGGGAGGGCGGAGCTTCACTCACCTGTCGCTGGACGATTGCCGCCGGCTGAACGTCTCCCACCTGATCAGCAACAAGATGTTCTGCATAAGGACCATTATTGAGGGGGTGCCTGGAACAGAGAGCCAACATGGCGGAGGGCAGACAGGGTTGGTGGGTGGGTGTGGCCTGCAGCGGGGGACACCCACAGCCTCCATTCAGCAGGGGGCGGCATTCCTCACAGGGCTGATGGCTTCCCAGCAGGGGCGCTGCGGAGCGCTGGTCTTCACCAAACTTTCTCGCTACCTTCCCTGGATCAGACAGCGAGCGGCACTCTCCAAGAAGGACCAAAGAGACCCTGATATCCCCAGGAACCCTGACCCCCAAAACCACCCTCCAGTACCCGATCTCATCCCCGAGTTCAGACAGTACCCTGACCCAACAGTACCCAAAAAACCTGCCCAGGTCATGGAGTACCCTGAACCTCCAGTACTTAAAATAATCCCCCAGATGAGACAGTACCCTGACCCATCAGTACCCAAAATGACTGTCCAGATTATAGAGTACCCTGACCCTCCAGTACCCCAAATAACCCCCAGTTCAGACAGTACCCTGACCGCCCCCCGTACCCCCAAATAACCCCCTGGATCACAGTAACCTTAGACCACCCCAGTACACCAAATAACCTTCCAGATCAGACAGTACACTGACCTGCCCCCAACACACCCCAGTATTCTGTCAGGGTCACACGAGCATTTTTTGAACCTTATATTTCATGATTGGGAGTGATTGGCATCAGAATCTGTTACATTGATCCAGTTTGAATAACTTCAACCAGCACCATAGAACATGGTCAAGATTGCTCTATTGCATGGCATAATTCCACAGCTCTGTGGACTACTCTATCTTGATTGGGCAATAGTGGTCCACATGCTAATGCTTACTAGTGGCACTATCTGGTGACACTACATAGAAACTACAATGAAGACTTGAAGAGATGAATGAGGATACAATTTAAACTTAATAACAGTAAATACTTTGGCATACTAATTTCATTTACAAACTTATTTTATTCAGTAAGTATCCGTGTAATAAGCCCACTGGCTGCACATTAACCCTTACTGATCCATAATGGATCAATTTAAAAGATTCCAATGCAGATCGTGCTGGTAAACTCCCAATGATCAAAAAATAAGGATAAATCACCAAATCTGCCTCTAGATATCATTGCTCAGAATCACGTTGAACAGTAGGTTAATTTCAAGTATGATATCAGACCTAAAGTACAGTTTTTATATTGTTACATCGATAACATGATATGAGACGAGATAATGTCTGAGATTTTGGTTCTGGTATGACAGTAATATTTGTAAATATTGTCTTTAAGGAGCATGGTGTAGCATGGGGCTGGAGCAAGGAAAAGTAATGCAGTTTTCTGAACTTCAGACTGTTCTGCTAATCTAATCAATTCTCACTTTCCACATTCCTAATAAAACATTAAAGCATTAAAAGAGGTTCAATTCTGACAAATCAGTTACAACACTGTTGGGAACATTATTTACTTTATTCCATAGTTGCTGCATTAAAAATTTGAAAAAAATAAAAATAATAATTAAAAAAAAAAAAAAAAAAAAAATCACAATTACAGGACACGGAGGAGAGTGAGGAGGATTGTGGGTAATGTAGTTTAGGACCCGGAGGACAGCAGGAGGGCGTGTCGGTATTTGAAATCAGGACACAGAGGAGAGCGGGGGGAAGGGATTCTGTTTACTGACCACGAGCTTCTGGTGCTGATGGGAAATGTAACCTTTAATATGGCCCTGGGGGAGGGGGAGAGAGAGCTTGTTTATTCTTATTTCTTCATGTTTCGTATTTAGTCAGAATAAAACTCTTTGGTTTCTGCTAGGGCTGTCAAATGATTAAAATAATGAATCGCAATTAAGCGCATGACATTTGCGATTAATCACAATTTGTAAATATACGCAAATTTGACCCCAAATAAATATTTTTCCATTCAAAAATCAGTGCACAGTGTTACTGAGTTATATGATTTGATTACTGAGAACAGAACTTTAAATACTCTAGATCAAATTGCATTTAATGGCATTTTCACCATAACCGAGCAACCCAGCCTTGTTAACAGGAAGTGCTATATAATAACCAGCAAAAAAAAACCCCAAAAAAACACACACACACACACACCTATATCTATCTATCTATATCTATATCGATCTATATATATATATATATATATATATAAATAAAATAATAAGATAATATAATAATAATATTGTAGAGAACTCGTGGAATTCAAACGGTACTCACCATGTAGATGAGGTTGGCCAGGATACACTGCACTTCATCCAAGTCCAATTCGTCTACCTTCATCATCCTCAGAGCGACGAGGAAGGCCTCCAGGGGGAGCTGGTGAGTACGCAGCAGGTGATACCTGGTATTCCAGTAGCATTTATGCTCAAATTAGCACGTCATCACAGCCTCCTAAAAGTGCACGTAGGCGGCGGGACAAAAAAACTCACACTTTCTTGAAGAGGTTGCGGTAGGTGATGATCTTGAGCTTCTCCAGGATGAGGAAGATACCGTAGCGGATGAAGAAGGTCTCATGCTTGGCAAGAGCCTCGTTCAGCAGCAGGAAGTTGCCCTCGCTGGACAGGAAGTGCAGGAATTCACAACACAAAGGCACATTAGAGTCACAATATCATCTAAGACATTAAATATATTATATTATAGTATATTATATATATAATATAGTATTATTATATTAATATAGTATATTATTTCTCATCTCACCTGACAGCCTTGGTGATGTCAGCAAACTGCACCAGGTCGTACTTCCTGAGGAGCTGGTGGGTCGGCATGTGGCCCTGTCCCATCACATCAAGGACACATTGCATTACATATACACAACTATTATTATTATTATTATTATTATTATTAATTATTATTATGTGTTTAACTCCATGTAGAGGCAATTTAGGTGTGTAACTACATATGTATAGCAGTAACTCAGGAGTGTTTAACTCTATATAGAGGTAGAGTAGGTGAGTAAGTGTGTGTATATGGAAGTAATGTGTGTGTAACTCCATATAGAGGTAATGTAGGTGCTTGTTACTTGGTATACAATAGAGGCAATATAGCTGTGTGAACTAATTGTCATTGTACAGAGTGAGGCAACGAGGTGAGTGAGGCAACAAAAAGCATTTCTCTGCATTTTACCCATCCTTGTAACTGACGTATCTAGGAGCAGTGGGCATGTATGTGTGTGAAACTATATAGAGGTAATGAAGGTGGTTAAGTCTTGACAGAGGTAATGTAGAGATGTAACTACATGGAGGTAATGTAGGTGTATACCTCCATATTGGGGTAATGTAGTGTGTGTAACTATAACAGGTAATGTAGGTGTGTGTAAGTCCATAAATCAGAATCGGTTTTATTTCGCCAGGTGCATTTGCATCTATGTTATAAAGGTGTGGTAGGTGTGTAAATCCTTAGAGGTAATGTAGGTGTTTGTAACTTCATATAAGGGTTATTTTGGGGTGTCTTACGCATACATACAGATAATGTAGGTGTGAAACTATATAGAGGGTGTGTGTACTTATATAGAGGTACTGTGGATGTGTGACTATATAGAGGTAATGTATGTAAAACTTTATATAGGTAAGAGGTAATAAGTGTAGCTCTATATAGAAGCGTCAGTGACCAGCAGCATCTTGACAGGAAGCAGGTAGATGAGAATCAGCCTCTTGTTCTTCTGACTGGAACGATGGCAGTGCTCAAAGGAGAAGGAGAGGCACTCCTCCGCTAGAGAGAGAGCGAGAGAGAGAGAGAGAGAGAGAGAGAATGAATGAGTGGAGAGGGGGAAAATGAGAGCAGAAAGAAGATGACGGAACGGAGCTTCCGGAAATTACTCATTGTATGAATTATTACAGCATTTAACCATCTGCTACTGTGCGGCGGTAACATAAGTTGAGGTAAATTAAAGTTTACATCTTTAATTTTGCAAATAAGTCAGATTTTGATGTATACTGTATGTCGCTTATTTTGCCTCTCCTGTGAATTTGAAAGACAAGCACCTTCCCGTGCTGCACCGCGTCAGAGGCTTTACCGTGTGTTTTTCTAGTCAATATCAACTATTTATGAATTTATTACACAGAAAGTAAAGGGGAAAATTAATACTGCGGTATTTTGGTAGATACCGTACTGCAATGTGAAATTTCGTACTGTCACATCCCTATTCTGGATTGATATAACTGGATCTGGTCTAAACAGTGGACCTGGTCAGACCTGGACATGATCCAGGGACTACCTGGCTTGAAGTCGCTGTCGAACATGGCCTTGCGGCCCACGTAATACTTGTAGGTGACACGCTGGGCCATGCTGTAGTCATTCTTCAGGTTGGAGCTGTCGATGGCTCTGATCAGCGGCTTGCACAGGTGCAGCTTATTGATCTGAGGAACACACAACATGAAATTAAACTTTGTATTATAACTTGACTAATTGACCAAAGTCCCTGTAAAGTGAATTCAGTGATTTGTTTCGAAACACATTATACATGTTAGAAAGTCATTGCTGGAAATGTGGGGGGGGGGGGTGAAGAAATGCACAGATTTATTTCCCTACAACAGTATGTGCTTTGCATACTGAATTAAAACGGTATACAATATTGCAATACTGTAACTTTAAAGTGACACGTTAACAATAAGCAACTTTGAAGTGCTTCCTTCGGAAAAAAACATAATTAAATATTAGAAAATAAATAATGAAGAATGATATAAATACAGTAACATTTATGTCCTTAAAGGACCGGTAAACTAGTGAAATTGAGATGGGATTGTTAACAAAGTCCTGCAACTGATCCAAGCCCCTCCTTTTGAAGGCATTAACTGTATTCTGAGATGAAGAAGCCCCCGCTTCCGAATACTGATGACTTATTTCCAGTCAAGACTGTTAAGACTCCAGGATATCTTTTTGCTCCAGCACAAGGGCTGATGCACTGGCAATATTTACTGTCCTGGTTGCTAGATGTGTTGAAACTTGGGACAGATCACCGGATCATCATCATAAAAGCCAATGAGGACATTGAGAACTTTGCCCATGCTCAGGCTAGTAGCTTCATCAGCATTCAGTGAAAACATTCCTTTTTTTGAGCTTCTCAGGTAAACATTGCCTGAACTCTGGGGCAATGCCATGGGTATTTAAATAGCTGGCATGTTGATTTAAAACGGACAGTTTTTTCAAGGACATTTCTGTCTTCGGATAGCTTTTTACAGATTGATCAGTGGCTGAGCAATTGTGAAGAATAACATCAGGTACTGCAATGAACGTGCACACACATATTTTTGGATCGCACAGCGATCTAATGAGCACTAATGAGACTAATGAGCACTTTCTTTTCGTTATTGCCGTACAATAGCTTCATGGAACACACCGTGCAGAAACAAGTGTCCTGCTCCCTTCATTTGTGGCACCAAGTGCCAAACGGTGTTCCCCAGTTTCCTCTATCCATGCCCAGCACCATTTGTCCTTGAATCCTTTCTCAGCTCAGGCCGTATCTTTGCCAGGTTTCATAAGCTGCGTGGCCATTTATGAGCCATGCTGCAGGTAGCATGCTTACACCACATCAGCGCTATAGTGATAGAAAGTAGCTTGCTGTTCATTGGATAAAAAAATAATTGGGTTACTCTCATACCATTGATAGGTGAAATACTGCTTTGCTTTGCTGAACATGACTGGATAAACCGCATCCCAAACAAAACTCTGTCTTAGAGCAGAAGGAATTGCCTTTTGTTTATTCACAATTTTGAAACCTAATTTATATACTTTAATTTTTTTTAACCATTCCAATTTGCCTGTGTGGTTAATAACACATTTTTCTGTGGGGTGACAAACACAGAACACATTTATTTTTGCTTTACAGGGACTTTAACAAATTAAATATACGTTTTACCTTAAAGTAGATCTTAAAAAGCTGGTTGATCAAAAACAGCATCCCCCACTTTTTAGAGTCATCAATACCTGCACGACTGGAGGAGAGCGAGAGCGAAAGGAGGGAAAGAAGAGGAGTGGAAGAGAGGCGAGAGAACCGAGGGGAGGAGAGAGAGGAACCACATTTGTAGTTCAGTGTTATTTGCGTTTAAGTATTAATTGGTGTAACATGTGATCCAGTGTGTGTGTGTGTGTGTGTGTGCACGTGCACTGACTTGTCGCTGGCGCACACTCTGAAGCAGCTCATCAGCTGCTCTGCTGCTTTCTCCAGCATCTCCCCAGGCTGACCTTTACTCCTCTTCTGGTGCTGCTGCTCCGCCTGGGGGTCAGAGGTCACCAGGGGTCAGAAATCCCCACAGGTCAGAGGTAATCAGGGGTCACCACAGGCCAGAGGCCACCACAGGTCAACATCACCACAGGTCAGCAGTCACCACAGGTCACAGGTGACCATCCATCACACCACATGGTCAGAGGTCACCACAGAGCACCACAGGTCAGAGGTCACCACAGGTCAGAAGTCACCGTGAGACAGCAGTTGTCATAAGAACGGGCCTCAGAAACACCTTAAATGCAATTAGAAGTCCAGTGTTAAAGTTCTTACGTTGTTGGCGAATATTCGGAGGTCCAAGGTGACGGCAAACATCACAGGAAGCGCCCTGAAAAAAGCACACAACCAGTTTGTAATAACTTGCCACTACATATATATCAATTCAACATTTTTTATTATGTAATGTAAATATTTAGTAATAATTTGCCTAAATGTGAGACATTTCACTGTTAGTAATAATAATGTCCAGATTTTGCAATAACTTGCAAAAGGGTAAACAAGTACTGAGTACAAGTACTCATTTAATTGTTGTCAAAGTATTTCATTTTTAAATTAGACAAATACAACTATTATGATAATAATTATGTATTAATAATTATTATTAGTATTATTATTAACAATAATACTTGTTTTATTAAACTCTCATATAAAAATAAATTACTATTATTAGTAGTATTATAACAATAACTAATTGTATTATTATTATCATTATTATTATTATTATTCAACAGCTTACCAGTTCTCCTCTTTATGAGCTTGGAATGCCCTCAGGAACGATGTGGCGGGTTAAAGACAAACCACCCACCAAGTACACATCAATCAACCAACCAAGCAATCAATACTAAATACATAATAACAGTGGAGGAAAATACTTAGATTTGTAAAAACTAAAAGGATATTGGACCACAAGGGTTTGGAACTTGTAGGCTTCCACAAAGTCGTGATTGGCCACTGCATAGGTGCACCTGCACACACACAAAAGTTTAAATAATTTGACCTTTTTATAATTCATTGTACAGTGTTCTCGATTCTTTATTTTCCAAATTACAATTCTCAAGATAACAGCAGTAATAGTGTAATTTGTAATAAAGTACTTTGTCATGCAGTAATAGTCTAATACAATGATTTGTAATATAGTAATATTATAAGTGGATTTTGTAATACAGTGTTTTTACAGCGTTTTGCAATGTTTGTTCTGTTTTTATACTTTAAAATTATAACCATAAAATCCCACTGTATTAATTGAACTGCAGTGCATTGCGTGATAGTCAACAATTGCAGCACGAGCCAGCAGAGGGTACCAGAGTCTAACCTGAGGTGAGCTGCCACCATCTCGTCATAAGGAGGCTCCAGGACCTGCTGGCATTTCTCCTCGGGACTGGCCAACTGGAAAACACCCCGAAGAACAACCGGTAATTGGACCATATTTTGGGGGAGGACTATTGGTGCTTCCATAAGATAGTTATCCATAAGAAATATCGCAGAATCAACATCAGTAAGATGTAACAATATATCACGATATCGATATTTAATCGATATCACAATTGATATTATATGGATATTGTGATATGAGGCAAGATATCAACATAATATTGATATTGATAACATGAGACCAGATATTGTCTGGGATTTTGGTTCTCAGTTTACAGTAACGCTCCTTAACACACACACACACACACACACACACACACACACACACACACACACACACACACACACACACACACACACACACACACACACACACACACACACACACACACACACACACACACAAAGTTCAGATGAAGTTCATATCATGATAACCAGAATCCCAGGCAATATCTAGTCTCATATCACAACACCGATATTGTGATGAGACTGTGATATGAGACTAACAATATTATATCAATATCGTATCAAATATATCAATATATTGTTTTAATATAGATATTATAGTGATATGAGACCAATATCTGGTCTCAAGCACCAATGTTTGGGGCACACCAGTACAGACCATAAGCATTATCGTAATATTAATACTATATTGACTACAATCACAGTAACTAGTATCCCAGACAATATCTAGTCTCATAATTCAATATCCATAAAACAATGATATATCGCCCAGCTGTTCCTGTGGGCTCTACCTGCAGACGGGGGTTTGCGACGTGGGGGTGTTTAAAGGAGAGCAGCTCGGCACAGAACGATCCCTCGTGGTTGTCGATCGCCTCATACACCTGGAATGAAGAAAAAAAAAACAAAAAAAAAAAACGAACAGCTGTAACAAATATCACAAAATCGCCAGATTGCAATTATTTGAGCAGATTGCGATCTTTTTGTAAAATCGTTAAGATTCCACAATCATTACGATACGAAGAGGAACTTGAAGCCAACTTTAGGAACGTCACAATAAATTGAATGTGAATGACCTGAGTTTCCATCAGTTATGTTGACGAAAATTAACCTGTCTGCTCACATTTCTATTTTCAAACTTTTCCAATCTTCAATTCCAATAAAGGTAGAAATGTGTTATCACAAGTTTTATTTTCTGCTTCTATTATAAAAGGTATAAAATTGACAACAACAATAATTTATCAGAATTATTTGTAAGACATTGTTTGCAAGACATTGTAAGACAAATTCTAAATGTAAAGACTGAGTTGTGGACAAGGTTTTGCTGGTAGTTCTAAATCTAAGTACTATATATTTGGTAGAGAGAGGAAAGTATTTTGTCGAAAACAGGGCAGGTTACGAACTAGATTATTCTATGAACCGTTATTAGAACAGTTTTATTCAAGTCACATAGAAGGTAAGTGATTAAAAACTGGAATCCTCGCTTAACGAGGGACCAGTGGCCTCAGTGCTCTTATCTAATGAATGTCGATTCACGTTGAGCAGAAATGATGGCCGCTAACGATGTTGGAGACGTCAAGGAGGGCGCTACACATCAGCCACTGTTGTCACCAGACGAGCCTTTGGTGGTGGTGGTGTTACAGTGTGGGCAGGTGTGTCTAGTCAATACAGAACTGCCCTACACTTTGTGAATGGTACAGTGACAAGCCCATACTACCTGAATAACATCATTAATCCAGTCATTGTGCCCCTGCATGAACAACACAGGCCTAAGTTCATCTTCATGGACGACAATGCTCCAGCTCATTGAGGTCGCATCATTAGGGAACGGCTGCTGGAGACTGGAGTACCTCAAATATAGTGGCCTGCACTTTCTCCAGACCTGAATCCCACAGAAAACCTATGGGATCAGCTGAGTCGCCGTGTAGAGGCTCGTAACTCTGTACCCCAGAACCTCAATGACCTGAGGGCCGCCCTTCAAGAAGAGTGGGGGGCCAGGCCTCAGCAGACAATGAGTCGACTTGTGAACAGCATGAGACGTGGTTGTCAAGCTGTAATTGATGCTCAAGGGCACATGACAAGTTATTGAGACATTCTTTGTTGTGGTATACCCACCCCTGTTGTTGGCTTTTGTTTCAATCAATTGTTTGAGATGAGGAAATCTCCATTGCATGCTTCTACTTTCATTATATCATGAAAGCCCTACTTTCATGATATAATATCATTGTAGCGTGAACTTTTTACATTTTCCAAAAATTTCACCCGTAAGCCAAATATTTTTGTGTGTTTTGAATCAGAATCAGTTTTTTACGCCAGGGCATTATCATAAAAAATAAAGACATGAAGAAATGAAATGAAATAAAAAATAGCCTAATTTTTCCAAATAGCTTAAAACATAACATAACATGTACAAATATACAGAATATACAAAATGTTATGCTATGCACAGGATAAATGATCGTTATGGTATGTAGGGGTAGGTATATGGGGTCTAAATTATAAAAAATAATTATTGCTATGTTCCAACTAGCTTATAACAGCTTTTATAGCATAATAGAGCCAGCACTGACGACACATACATGAGTGAATGTCCTTTAAGCGTGGTACCTGCTGCAGATACTGGTTTATGGTGATGTGAGCCATGTCGGCCCTGGAGGTCCACGTCCACGTCCAGATGAGTCGGCAGCAGGTCGTTCATCCAGGGTTACGGTGATGTGGAACTAAGAACACAACTAAATCCTAAATAATCCTCTCGTGGACAAACTCTCAAATATCTCATATTTAATTGAGGCGGAGCGCGCTATTTTATTTTATTGTTTAATAATATCAATAATAATACTTATAACAATAACACTATTACTAATACTACTACTATTACCAATAATAGTTATTAATTAAAATTAAAAAGTAAACTCAAAACATTGAAACTATGGCTCTACTAACAGGACGAGTAAAAAAAAAGCTGCAGCTCTTCGTCAAAGACTTCTAAACTGTCTATTTCAACCCGACTAATATATAATTCCACTGATCTCACACACAAGACATTAACTTCAAGTCACAAATAAAACAAAATATATTCATAATACTACCGTCAATATGGTCTTTTCACGCATACAATGTGCTACAATGGATTAGGAAGGGTTTGAAAGCCGCACACCGCGGGTATGAAAAACACTTCCGGGTCGCGACCGTCACGTCCGGTACCACTTTTCACAGCAAACGTCCCGATGAGATTTTTTTCCGATAAATATTTCATTTTTGTTTTTCATGTTTAATGCGATTGTTAATTGTGGTAACGTTAATCAATATTCCATGTTTTTTTAAATACTGTAATAAAAAAAAAGACATAATAATAATAATAATAATAATAATAATAATAATAATAATAATAATAATAATTATTATTATTATTATTATTATTATTATTATTATTATTATTATTATTATTATTATAATAAATATAGCTGCAGGCGGCAATGCACAGGGTCCAGTTAAGTTGTTTTAGATACATGTTACAGTTTTTGTTGCTCTTCTGGCGTTCAGATTAAATATCCCTCAAGAACGGTGTTTTAACAATAACGATCGGATGACGAGTTGTGGACAAAAAAGAAAAGGGCCGGTTCCTCCAAAGGTCTTAGAACATCCTGCGGTGTGACATCTTCTTTGAAAGATTGTAGTTTCGGGGGTTTGGTAAAACAGCGCGAGCTACAGTTTTCTGGGTTTCCTTTAAACACACCCCGACTCAAGCGGTCTGTCTCGAGCTGCAATACACAGGGTCCAGTTTAAGATACGTAATACATTTCTCTGGATTCCGTGCATTGTAGCACGAGTTAAAATTTCTTGAGTTTTACAACCACTCAGGGACAAACCGTGGATTTATATAGCATTGGTTCATATGTTATAAAGTGACTGTGTTCTCAATATAATGACAGTTTTCTTAAATTTTCACTGAGTTTGTTAAGTTTTATTTATATTTCTTGATACAAATGTAGATTGGTGTGAATCAAACTTGGACGACAACACATATGAAATGTTCCCATTTCAATGACAATTTTTACGACAGAAAATCTCAGATAGGTCAGTTATAAATAACAATTATGAGTAACTTTAGAGCTTATTGTGCGTAATCATCAGGTGTCATGACATTTCACTGCATATATATGTATGACCGTTTGTATATGTATGTGACAAATAACCTCTTGAATCTTGAATCTGCTGTGAACTGAGCAAACAGCTGTTATTGTGTTTATATTTTGTAAAATAGATTGCATTTGGAAATTTGAACAAGAAATGACAAGACAGGTCAAATAATTGTTTTATTAAAAAATTGGACAAAATAATCCAACTTAATATCACAGTATTTCTAAAGATTACAAGACAAATAACAGCTGTATATTATTAAAATGGAAATATTAAGAAGAAATAAAAAATATAAAAAGAAAAAGAAAATAGACAACTTGTACTAAGTTGTCAAATAAAACAGTGTTTATAAACATTGTGTTATATTTAGTCGTTTAACAAAAAAAGGCAATGTTTGGGAAGCACATTTTTATAACGAGGTTTTTGACATTTTTAATATAATGTATGTATTACAAAAACGAAACCATCTTAACAAAGGTAAATAAAGAAATGATTCACTTTCATTTTACTTTTTTACCATTTTCTCTAACTTGGTAATATCGGGCACCATATTGTTGTTGGTGTAGGTGACTCGGAAGTAGCTACCTGTAACAAATTGTCGTTGGGTGGCTGAAATGTCTGTCATTAAGTTGGAAATTGTGTATTTTACCAAGAAACGGTGTATGACAGACATTGTAATAGTTACTGTAACATCCAGGTTAGGTTGCACTGCATCATTTGTAATTTCCAGAGTGCCACTAATGTTGCAGTTGTATTTACCCTTGAGTTGGAATCTATTACAACCTTGGCAAGTGTGGTTGTCGTGGTCAGTGTTGAAACTTTCATGACTCCCCCCACACTTGATGCATCCATGTTTGTTTTTCAAACTATTAGATACTATTATGTCCACTATTTCTAACAGTTCCCCCACTGGCAGTTTCATGTCAGTTTAGTTCTCTGCAAATTCTATGTCTTATCTCAGCCCTAAAGAGGGAGTTACCATCGGCCACACTGAATTTTGTTTCACAAGGGTCACTCATAACTATAACTTTATCTATTCTAAAATTGTTATTTGAATGACAGATGTTACATTTTAAACAAAGTCTCTTTTGCTTATATATTGTCAAAGGCAGGAATTGTAAGTTTGTACTGTCAGATTCATTGACTAAAATTACCTCAGTTGAATTTAAATTAGTTTCATCTTCAGTGCTGTCAGCAATATTGTAAGTATTAACACATTTATGAATTTGTTCTCAAATTATCATTTGGTTGTTGTGGTTCTTCATAACACACTGTATTTAATTTCAGTAGCTTTACTTTGATGTTTATTCTGCATTTCTTCATTGTCTAAAACATTTTCGGTAGTGACAGTAAGTGAGTGACTTCTTATATTGTCGCACGTCTTTGTCACAGTTTCTGGCACAACACTTGAATTATGATGTTTATCTTTCAATTCTGTGGGGTGGAATCCATGTCTTTATGTTTTTACTATTGGACGCTTTGCAGTATTTACTTACTTGTTGTCATCGTTGTGTGTCAATAACATCCGCCTGTAGTCTGGAGGTTGCAATTAGCAATTATAGTTTGGCAGAATGAATCATTACTACTCCAGAAATTACAACAGACAGATTCAATGTTGTTGTAGTAAGCTACAGAATTCCTCGGTGAGGCATAGTCATGCAGCCCCTGCTTCTTGGGTGTGAATCAAGAATTACATATCAGGACCCCTGTTTGAAAATATCACATGTACTACCAGAAATAGTTAATAAACAAGCATCATTAATATTGAACAGTGATTTCTTAATTCCTATATCAATTGGCATAGCTACTTTATTATAAAACACAGAGTCATAGTGATCTACCAGCCAGTAAACGGCTCAGCATACATAGCTTGTATTTGTAACATTCTTAAATATTTTTCGAAGAGTGTTTGGATCAAATTGACATAGGCTACCACCCATGCTACCCAGGTAATAGACCCCCTAACCCTTAACGCAGTCTTAGTGCCTTGCTCCAAGAGTGACGACAGAGCGGCAGAATGTGTTGTGTCAGAGGCGACCGATCAATCAGTTATTGATTAGAAGCTAACTGCACCGCAGAGTACGAGTGTTTTCAATGAGCACAGCAGGTGTTACATAAACACTGGGATTCCAGACTGGGAGTCTTGTCCCAACTACACAACAACGGCTACGGGACCAAGAAGGTAAGGCCTGAAGAGAGGGAGAGAGGAGGAGAGGGACAGGGAGAGAATGGAGAGGGAGGGAGAGAGAGAGAGAGAACAAGAGGCTGTGAGGCTATTAAGTCACTAAGTGTTAGAAGAATGTGGTAAATAAGGAGGAGGGAGGTGAACAGAGCCAAATACCTCAAACCCTCCACAGAGGGTCTCTCTCTCAGAAGTCTCTCTCTCTCTCTCTCTCTCTCTCTCTCTTTCTCTCTTCTCTTTGCTGCTGCATCTGTCCTTCATGTTCAGATCCTCCTCCTCCTCAGATACATCCTCTCCTGTTGTGACCGGAGCTCCACAGTCTGCTGTGAAAATGCCAGGAACGCTTCCAAGACTCCCAAGACCCAACCTCCCCAGGACGATAAACATACCCAGCCTGCCCAGGGGGGTGACCTTCCCAAGTCTTCCCAGGGGGTTGACCATGCCCAGCTTGCCCAGGGTTCTGAACCTGCCCAGGGAATTGTCTTTACCCAGGGGCATCACCATGCCAACAGTGCCTGAGGGTCCGCGGAGACTGCTTCGGGGATTTACGAGTGTGTTTGATCACCAGGCACTTGGAGGTAAGCTCTGCCTCCAGACCTATAAAGCTAAACCTACAGTATAAGCTAGTTGGGTTGTGCATCAATACCAAGTTCTGGTAGCACAGGTCCAAACCCTTGTTCTTATACCATCAACAATTCATTTATTAAGGTTTGCTGTTGGGAAGGACAAACTTGGTGAGTTGGGTTTCACTTTGCAGCGCTGCTCCGGGATTGTATGAGTGTGTTTGAGCACCGGACACCTGGAGGTGAGCTTCGCCTCCAGACCTTGAACACAAATATATGCTGAGGGGGTTTGTTCTTTGACACCAAGTTCTGGTAGAATGGACCCAAATAATTAGGTATCAAGCAATTAAGGTTTGCCCTTGTGAAGGATAAATTTGGTCGGTTGGGTTCCCTTCATTGTATCTCTTTAGTGAGTGTGTTTGAGCACTTGGCACCTTGACTTAAGCTCCGCCTCCTGACAGAAAGTGTGGAGGTGTGTTTTGGTGCAGGGCCAGGGAATGAGGAAGAGGAGGCAGGCGAAGGCGAAACAGCGCCAGTTGGCGTGTATTTGTTGCTCAGTCTTTGTGACCAAGCAATAAAAATGTGGCTCGTGGGCCAAAATGGTAACTCATGGGCTCGCAGGCCAATATGAAAATAGTCCATGTGCTTCAGCGCTTTAGTGAGCTCCCACTCTGTCTTGTCTGGCGGCTTGTGTGTCGGGCTTGACTCACCCAGTCCCAGATGTCCCGCAAGCATGCTGATCCTCACTGCGGGGACAACCAAACATTTATTATTTCCTGTGTTTGGGATCGGACGAATCAGCAGAGTCCCTCTGTTGATTCGCCCGATCTGCAGCAGCTGAGCAGCCCCGGGATGGCGCCGCTGTCTGCAGCGGCGGCTTGACCATGCCCCCTTGGTCCGCCACAGAAAGTTAATTGATTATCCATTGGTTCTTGTGCTATCTAAAATGAAGGAATTAAGGTTTGTTCTTGGGAAGGATGAACTTGGTTGGCTGGGTTTCCCTTTATTGTGGTGTTGTTGTTGAAATACATGCTGGGATATGTGGGCCATTCCAAGTTAGCCAAGGCCACAAAATGATGGATGCATCCTCCATAATTAGAGTGGAGTGGATAGTATTTTAGGATTTTGTGGCTTCACGTGAGTTCAGTTCACTGCCATCAGCCAAAGCTGGCAGTAAATATTCATACCATACGCCCCCTACTGCCTGACCGTGTCAAGTCCTGCCCCATCTCGTCAGGGAGGCGTCCGTGAAGACCTGTGCCTAAAAGTAGACTTTTCCAAAGGGCCAGATCCTTGCTGAGGGACCATGGTACCACCATAACCCGTAATTAGTGGTGTACCGGGTCCAAGTGGAGTGCTCCAACCATCGCTTGATATTGCGCATGTGTAAGAGGAACAATGGCACCACCCTGGGGCTACCGCCAACAGCCGGAGCAGCTTCATGATAGTCAGTGCCATCACCGAGTGGCCCACCTGGATATGTATACACAGCGTGCGGAAGAGAAGCAGAGAGGGAAAAGCCCTGACCATCAGCAGAACAAGACTCTTACTCCTTCCTGCGAGCGGCAGGTGCAGGGAGAGCTGTTGTTTTTCCTCCTCCTTCCTCTTGAGGCGCTCAGTGTTTTCGGCTAAAGCGGTGCCAAAGAGTCCCACCTCCAAGATAGGGACGTTGAGCGGAGCTGTCTTTTCTGACTCGCGCATCGTCATGTTCAGGCCTCGGGGACTTCCATTACCGTGGAGGCCGTCATCGCTTTGATGCTGGTGGCCAGAGTTGCTTTATTGGACGTTGCCACCACTGCTGGGTTGATAAGATATCTTAAGAGATACATCTTATTAATCCTATTGGCCAGCAAGGCCGTGAACTCATCCTTCGCTGGTGGCAACAGTGGTTTCTTGGATGTCCAAGATTCCATTGAGGTTGGAAGGAAATAGTGTACCAGCGACTCCTCGAGGCGTGGGATGCCTATCCACTGCTGCTGGAATACCACAACGTTCATGATGTAGTGGGTGTCGGAGGACACCAGAGTGCAGACCTCACAAGGGGTCGGTCAGTAGAGGTCGAGGGAGGGCATAGCAGGAACCATCGGTTCCACCGTCTGCTCCTGACGTGCGCACGCCCATGCCTTCCATCAGGTCCGCATCCGTGGCGGCAGCAGAGGAGAGGGGACCGAAAAAATCTGCCCGAAGGAACCGGATTGGTAGTTCCCCACGGACGGAGAGTGCTGGCTTGACGGAGGAGTGTTCTTCCTCGAGCCCTGCAGGCTGGACCCCCAATAATAACAATAATCCAAAAATGACAGATTAGGATAGATAGATAGATAGATAGATAGATAGATAGATAGATAGAAAAACATTTACAGCTATTGACGGTCTTTATTATATCAGCAATTATATAACAACCCACTATTTATGAGTGCTTAATGGATCCAGATATGGATTCATATCAGAGGGAGAGAAGTTGTGGCTGCACTCTGCATATTGGTGCCTTACACCGAATCCTGCTGTTCGGACAACGCTAATCCCTCTAATCTGCACTGGGGTCAGATTAGAGCGCTGAGCCCTGACGCATGGACCGGATCACGGTGTGCACGAACGAACACATCCATGCTGCTAAATGCACGTGCATGGTACGGCATGGTTTATGATGACAGTGACAGGAAGACATTGTTGTAATTATTACCCAGAATGTCTTTCATGTGCTGAGATTCAGAAGGAAGAGACATGGGAAAAACTGGAGCTGTCGTTAAAGTAGACCTAATCTGATGGAGGTAGAAATGGATGAATAGATAGATAGATAGATAGATAGATAGATAGATAGATAGATAGATAGATAGATAGATGGATAGATGATGTAGGGAGGGGGGGATGGATGGGAGGATGGTTAGATGAATGGTGGGATAGATGGATGAGTTGATGAATGAATGGATTGATGGATGATGGATGGAAGGATGAGAGATCTCTTTCTTTCTGTGAGATGTCCAATATATGTCTCTCTCTTTATTGTCTGTCAGCCACCCACCCTTCTTCCTCTTTCTCTCTCTCCTTTCCCCTCCTTCTCTTACTTTCTCTCTCCCTCGCTCCTTCTCTGTCGCTCATTAAGATCATGGGATTAAATATCACAATGTGTCTTGAACCATCCCTATCTCTTTCTCCATCCCTCTCTCCATCCATCCTACCTTCATCTCCCTACCTCCGTCCCTTTCTTTCATTGAGATCATGGGAGGAAATACTAGTCTACAATATCTTTCACGCTCTCCCTCTCTATCTCCTCTCTCTACCCTCTCCCTCCCTCTCTCTCCTCTCTCTCCCTTCCTCCCTCTTGCTCCTCTCTCCCTCCCTCCCCCTCCCTCTCAGTCTCATACCCCCCCTCTCCTCTCTCCCTTGCTCTCTCACTGAGATCATGGGATAAAATGCCGGTCTGTCTACACCCCCCCCCCCCCCCATCATTGAGATCATGGGATAAAATACCACTGTGTGTCTGCCATCTCCCTCCCTCCCTCTATCCTACCTTCCTCACTCTCTACCCCCCCCCCCACACAAATTGAGATCATGGAATAAAATCTCTCTTTCTCTCTCCCTCTCACCCTCCCTGTCTATGGTTCATCCCTCTGTTTTGGTGTGATTGTGTTTAATTGATTTCCTCTGTCGTGTCAAGGTCACACGGCCAGTGAGCGAAAAGGGGTGTATGTGTGGTGTGTGTGTGTGTGTGTGTGTGTGTGTGTGTGTGTGCGTGTGTGTGTTTGTGTGCACGTATTGCAGTGTGTAGATTAGCGCTGGTTTGGAACGACTCCATGTACGGTAAGAGCAATATCTGTGTGTATGTGTGTAACATCATAATTATTTTATAAAATAGTCTATCAATATTTTTGACAAATATGATTAGAAAAAAAGTTGTTAAATTATAATATTATATTAATAGTATTAGATTATAATTTTCTGATCAATAATCACTAACCGCAGTTAGCCAGAAGTGTGTTAAAAATGTTAAATCACATGACTGTTGAAGTGTGTTGTTGTGTGTTTGCCTCTAAAACATTTATTATTGCTTTTATAAGATATATTTTTTTGGGGCATTTTCATGCTTTATTTGATAGAGACAATGCAGGGAGGGCAGGGGGCAGAGAGAGGGATAACATGCAGCAAATGGCCTTGTGCCAGAATTGAACCCAGGCGGCTGCAGTAAGGATTCCACCTTATATATGATACTTTCTACCTGGTGAGCCACCGGGGCACCCCCCCCTATTGCTTTTGTTAATGAAAAGCTGACGTCAGTAGTCTATGGATGTCATGGATCCGCCGCACTCACAGACAAGATGAATAAAATATGTATTGGGGCAGTCCCAACATGCTGTTGTCCAAGTTTGATCCAGATCGGTCCATTATTGTGTAATAATTAGTTAAAAACTGTATTTTTTATCAGCACAGCAGCGTGCGCGCATGTGTAAATGATAGTGCACAGAGGTCACATGACAGCATTGCAGTCTAGTGATTCGTCGGAAACAATCGGGCATCACCATGATAGCGGCACGTGCAGATCTCACTCATCTCAGAACTTTGTAGATGTCATGGATCCAACGAACCAATAGACAAACTGAATAAGATGTGTATTTGGGGCTGTTCCAACATGGTGTTGTTCTTCCAGTTCATGGAAGAACTTTGTGATCAACAATTGCCACCTCACCAAGATGGCGCCACGCACAGTGCGCATGCGCAAGTAGACGGAGTACATAAACCACGTGATAATACTGCAGTGTAGTGACACACAGATATAGTCGTGGTTGGACTTTAACAAAAGCAATATAAGATACTAACTCTTAACCATACAAAGTGACAGGTATTATTTAATTACTATCAACCTTTATTGTGTTTAGAAGAAATTCAGTTTTTTACCAGTAAGTAAGTAAGTAAGTTTTACCAGAAGACAATTGGATTCAATAAAGCGCAGTGTATTAAACATCATAAATCATAGATAAATATATATACATACACATACATCATAAATATATCCCTTCTGAGGACAACTGCCATGCACCAGATTCTATAACATCACTGTGAGAATTAAAAGACATTCCATGGATAACAATGTATACAAACTTCCTGAATTAGAATTACTGGTAACAATAACGACAAGCAATGACATAATACAAGGAATATGTATTTATTGTATATGTGATTTGAATTCACAATTTCAGCCATAATAATGTAACCTTACTTCAGAATAATAACAGCCGTTAGTTGCGCTATAGAAAACCCACCCACAGCCACAAACACCACCTGATCATAAAATTACACTGTAACCAGGCTGGAACAAATGAGCTCCTGCAGGCACAAAGCACACTCGTTCATAGAACTTTAACGAAGGTCCGACTATCCTGGACCCTGTGTATTGTTTCCTGCAGCTATATTTATTATGTTGTTGTTGTTGTTGTAATTTTTTGTTTTATTATTTGTTTATTTATTATTTATTATATTTCAACATAAAACAAATATTTAACTTCATTACTTTTATATTCATTATATTCATTATATTTTATGATAATTTATTATTATAACAGGATATACTGTATTATATATATTATAATTTCTTTATTATATATTATTCATCTTTAAATACATTCATTATGATTTAGAAATCTTAATGTTTTATGTCATATTTCAAATTTATTATGACAGAATGATTATTTAGAATTACATAATTTTTTACATTATTTTACATATTGACATCCCGCATGTGCAATTTCTAATAGAAGTATATGGATCTGTCAGCCCATTTATTCTCTCCATAATTAACATATCTCTATTGTCTGGTGATGTTCCTGTTTATTTTAAGAATGCAATTGTTCAACCCTCCTGAAATAACTCTCTTTAGACGCTAACTCCCTGGAAAACGTTAGACCAATTTCCAAACTGCCTTCTCTCTCCAAGGTTTTACAGTTAGTTGTGGCTGAACAACTGACTGCTTTCTTAAACAGAAACTGACTATTTGAGACATTTCAGTCGGGATTTAGGGCAAATCTTCAGTTTTAGTTCTGCAAGATCTAAGTGCTGCATTCGACACTGTTGATCATTCTATTTTATTGAAACGTCTCCAACACTGTGTTGGCATCTCCGGTTCGGTTTTAAAATGGTTTTATTCGTATTTACAAGATAGATTTTTTTTTGTGTAGCCATAGGCAAGTCACGGTCATCCTCTGTGAAGATGACCTGCGGGGTACCTCAGGGTTCTGTCGTTGGACCATTACTGCTCTCTCTCTACATGTTACCCCTGGGGCATGTCATCCACAGGCATAATGTGAGCTTCCATTCCTATGTGGATGACACTCAATTGTACCTCTCTTTTAACCCCAATGATTTTTATCAAATTAACACACTCATGGACTGCATCCTCGACCTTAAAAGCTAGATGGCCCAGAATTTCTGCTTCTAAAAATTCATAAAGCTGAGGTAAATTATTACTGACCCTGGAACAGCTAATCCTTACCCCCGGGCCATACCAGAAGGGACCCCGTCAGCATCACGTCAGCAACACGAATACGTTGCGCCATTTTATGTTTTGTCAACTTCATCCGGGTCCATCTTGGCTAGACATTCTGCGACATTTGATAAAACATATTAAAAGCTCTATAATACCTTGTAAATGAATTGACAGATTTTTCTACGACAACAATCTATTGCTTGACAAGTCAGTTTGACTAGAGATTACGCGTAGTGACTCCAAGCAGCAAGGAGACCGTTCACTTCTACTGTCCTTAGTGTTGCCAACGGGTACGGTATACCAGACCACTAGTTTATGAGACTACTTCCCAAGTAAAATCTCAAGTCTATTCGTGGGCCTGTTATTTGTTATCCTGCTGGAATGATAATATTTTATTTAAATAAGTGAGGTTTAATTTGTTGTGGGAGAAAATGTATGAACCGCACATCAGCGAGATATATAGATATATGTCTGTGTCTGTGTGTGTGTGTGTGTGTGTGTGTGTGTGTGTGTGTGTGTGTGTATATGTGTGTGTGTGTGTGTGTGTGTGTGTGTGTGTGTGTGTAGTTGGTGCATACTAGGCTTGGTAACTTAATATTTTCACCAAATACATGTTTTGAATGGACCTCTATGGGAATCTCCGCTCCAGTTAACGCTTTGCGCATGGAAAGGTAGAGCTGAGTCCGAAAAAATGTGAGGGGTTTAGGAGCCTCGCGTCGTGCCGCTTTCACGATGCTGACACGTCTGCTCAGTGTGACCTTCCACTTCGATTCAAATGGCAACGTATCTGAAGCGTTGCCGTGCCGCTTTTGTGACTCTGACATGTCGCTTCAGGTGTGACCCAGGGGTCATACGTCAAAACATCTGGGCTCTCTGTCCCAAAACATAGGCCAAAACTGCAAAAAAATCTCGGTGTCAACTTTGATAACCACCTCAGCTTCAACAAGCATGTCAAAGCCTTTTTTTCAATTCAGGAGACTCTCCAGGATCAGTTCAATTTTATCCAGGAGAAATCTTTAACTGTCATACACGCTTTTATTTCCTCTCGTTTGGACTGTTGTAACTCTCTCTACACATGTCTGAGCCAATAGAGTCTACATAAAATTACAGCTTGTCCAAAATGCAGCAGCCAGACTCCTCACCAAAACCAAGAAAAGAGAGCGCGTTACTCCAATTTTAGCTTCTATTCATTGGCTTCTGGTAAACTTTAGGGTTAGTGCCTTGTGCACGGTCGCAACCTGAGGTCCTCTGCCAAGGCTCTGCTGGCCATTCCACAATCTTGGCTGAGGACCAAGGGTGGCCGGGCCACTTCTGTTAGGGCCCCCACTCTCTGGAACAACCTCCCTGCGGAGAACAGACCGGTGAGCTCCTTATCCTCTTTTGAATCTCTCTTAAACACATCTTTTTATACGTGTGCTTTCTCAGGGCTTGTGCTGTGATTTCACTTTCACCTTTTAAGCCACTTTTTAAAACATATGCAAAACATTAAATAATTATATAAAACATTTTTATTGAATGTTTTATTTTACTTATACTCTTTCTCATATATAGCGCCAATGCTCCTATATTTCCTTCCCAGTGTTGTATAACCTTTAAACTGCTTTATATGTTTTTTATTATTGTTGTCCACATTTTATATTTTATTCCTTGTGAAGCACTCTAAAACTTTATTTTGAAAGGTCATATATTAATAAAGTTTATTATTATTATTATTATTGAACATATATTTAGTTTAAATTTATGTCATTGATATTATATTATATATATTTATATTATATTTATATTCATATTAATGTGGCAGAACAGAGGCAGAAGTAGAAATGTTTTGATAAAATCCACATCCAACGCAGCCAGGGCTTAACGCTGCATGTATGTGTGTGTGTGTGTGTGTTTATTATGGGATGTTTATTTCCTGGTACGGAGTCATAACCCCGGTCATAATCCACAACTACCACCTGTCATGGAGAGATGGAGGGAGGAAGAGAGAGGGAGATAGGGTGATGAGATAAAGAATAAATATACTTGGTTAGGGAGGGAGGGAGAGAGAGAGCGAGAGAGAGAGAGAGAGAGAGAGAGATGAATAGATGGATAGATGGATAGATTAATAACTGTGATGTTTTAACATCGAATTATACATTTTACCATGTCTCCCTCTCTCCCCTCTCTCTTCATCTCCCTCTTGTCTCTCTTGTCTCCCTCCCTCACTCCAGCTCTGTGTGGGTGTTGCGGGGCTTTCAGGCCTCGCTACAAAAGGCTGGTGGACAACATCTTCCCCGAAAACCCAGAGGTATACATCACTCCTGTCAGCACACATCAATTTCTGTCAGCTACACAGCAACTTTCTGTCAGTACAAATCACTTCCTGTCAGCTACACATCAACTTCCTGTCAGTTCAAATCACTTCCTGTCAGCTACACAGCAACTTTCTGTCAGTACAAATCACTTCCTCTCAGCTACATATCAAGTGTCTATCAGCTACTCATTAACTTCCTGTCAGTACAAATCCCTTCCTGTCAGCTACACATCAACTTCCTGTCAGTTCAAATCACTTCCTGTCAGCTACACATCAACTTCCTGTCAGTTAAAATCACTTCCTGTCAGCCACACATCAAATTCCTGTCAGTACACATCACTTCCTGTCAATACAGTACACATCACTTCCTGTCAACTACTTATTACTTCCTATCAGCGACACATGTTTTTTTTTTTTGTTATTGAAGACATTTAAGAACATACAATAACTTTTACAGAATACATACATATAATATAATAAAATAACAATGTTGTCAAATAAATGAAAACAAAATAAAATATGGGGGATTTATATCAACTATATATACAAATAAACAGTCATTCTTGTCAGCTACACATTACTTCCTGTCAATTGGACAGTTGGATCATCAGGAGACATGTATTTATTAATCTTATAAGTTAGTGTCTTCATAATTTTGTTTAATTTAGTTAATTAAAATGTTATAGTGCTGTTTTAAGTCTACATAATACAAACTCATCTTGTTTTCAAATTTTGTTCTAGATGTCCCCAAAAAACACTTTTACCTGTGTGTGTGTGTGTGTGTGTGTGTGTGTGTGTGTGTGTGTGTGTGTGTGTGTGTGTGTGTGTGTGTGTGTGTGTGCGTGCGTGCGAGCGTGTTTGTGCGTGTTTGTGCGTGTAGGAGGGGTTGGTCAGGTCCAACATGGAGAAGCTAACATTCTACGCGCTGTCTGCTCCAGAGAAACTGGATAGAATCGGAGCGTACCTCTCTGAGCGGCTAGCGAGGGATGTAGCGCGACACCGCTACAAGTATGTACACACAAACGCACGCAGGCACACACAAACATACACAATGGCCTCACTTCATAAAATGTTAAAAGCTTTAAAGCTCATACTCATCCTCAAAACTATAGCATTACAAACACACACACTCATACACACACGCACAGATGCGAAAGAAAAGTGAGGCCTGACCAAAATGTTCTCACTGCTCATCATGTCTTCCCTGAGGAGGATAAACCTCACACTGGTCCTCACAATTATAGCAATACAAGCAATACAAACACACACACGCACACACCCGCGCACACACAAACACACACACACACACACACACACACACACACACACACACACACACACACACACACACACACACACACACACACACACACACACACACACACACACACACACACACACACACACACTGTGGAAGAAATTCTTCCGCAATGATCGGTGAGGTTAATCTGCCCGCTACAAGCAAACAAAACTGAGAGTATCCAAGATTATTTATTCTGCAGAATAAAGAGAAAGATTCAGTACTGCTCCAAAGCAGGGCTTGGATCAATCTGATAACACAAAAAAAGACAGGAGGCTTTATACAGGAAAAACAGGGTGTGGTTTGGGTCAGAGGTCTCAAAGAAAGTCTGCGCCCCCCCTCCAACTGTCTTCCTGGGTTCCCCCCCTAGACAAGGGACAAGTACTTGCAAACTTGACCTGGCAGAATGATGGTTGCATGACAATGCACTTCTAGGCTCTCCTGTTGAGTGTCCCTCATCTCCAAAACAGGGCCAAGTGTCATCTGATTCTTTCATATTAGAATTGAGATTGTAGGAGCAAAAACATTTCTCTTCACATGAACTCTGGGGGGATTCCTGGGGAGACAGAGACAAATGTTTTAAAACCCCCTTTTGGAGGTAGAGGCCTTTGTCCTCATTCAAAATAGTTGATCGTAATCATTTTTCTCTCACAACACACACACACACACACACACAGACACACACACACACACACACACACACACACACACACACACACACACACACACATAAAATGGAAAAAAAAATGAGGACTGGTTAAAATGCCCAAAATGTCCTCACTCAACCGGTTTAAAAACTCACAATAGTCCTCCCAAGTGATGTATATCAAACCCCCCCCCCCCCACACACACACACACAAATGAGAAGAAAGTGAGGACCAGCCCAAATGTCCTCACTAGTATTACAATACAAACACACACACACACACCATATTTCATTTGCAGTTGATTAGTGGGTTTACGTTTAAAGGACAATGTTATAATTTGTGCACGTGTGTGTGTGTGTGTGTGTGTGTGTGTGTGTGTGTGTGTGTGTGTGTGTGTGTGTGTGTGTGTGTGTGTGTGTGTGTGTGTGTGTGTGTGTGTGTGTGTGTGTGCAGCTCGGTGTGTATCGCCATGGAAGCGCTGGACCAGCTGCTGATGGCATGTCACTGCCAGAGCATCAACCTGTTCGTGGAGAGCTTCCTCACCATGGTGCGAAAGCTGCTGGAGTCCGAGCGCCCCAACCTGCAGATCCTGGGGACCAACTCAGTCAGTACTAAACCAGCACCGATACAGTGTGTCATCGAACACCCTGTCAGTACGAGCCGCGCACAATACAATATATACCAGCATCAGTCAGTAGTAGCTGAACACAGATAAAAATATATACATATACGTATATGTCTGTCGATATAATATTATTTATCGCAGCTATTATTATTTTGAGGGATCCAGCCTGCAGAGCGGGGCGGGCAGGGGTGGTCGAACAGGGGACTTTGTGACATCATCATCCAATTTTTTAGACTGTATATGTGCAGAGTGTGGCTCTGGGGGAGCTTTGGCACAGGACGGGGTGCACGGTGAAGACCCTATTGGTGTGTAGTGGTTGCTTCTTGCAGGATTTGCCCCGAGTCGGGATGACGTGGAACTCGGAAAATAAGTTAGAACTGATGCTGTATTCCATGGAAACTCTATTTGGAAATTCTATTTAAGCTGGATAAGAAGTGATGCTGTGTTTCATGGCAACTCGGAAAACTGTAATTCGTGGCTAATGTGACTAATTTGTTATTCATTATTTTAATAATAACAAATTGTTATTATGAAATTAATATGTGTGTGTGTTTGTGTTGTTTCTCTGTGTTTGTGTGTGTGTCTGTGTGTCTAGTTTGTGAAGTTTGCCAACATTGAGGAGGACACGGCGTCTTATCACCGTAGTTATGATTTCTTCGTGTCACGCTTCAGTCAGATGTGTCAGTCGAACCACGAGGAGCTGAGCGTGCGAACGCAGTGAGCACACACACGCCCACACACAGCACACACATCTACACACACATCCACACACACATTATTGTACACTCTTGTGTATAAAAGTGATGTCTGAGTAAATACACCTGGTAACTGAGGATCCATGTTTCTGGTACACTTCTAAACCAAAACAAGATTCAATTCTGGGACAAGTATAGGTAAACAAACACACATGCAGACATACACACACACACATAAATACACACACGCACACACGCACACACACACACAACACAACTATATATCACAATCATGTGTAGGAGTGTGTGAGTAATATCGATTCAACAGGTATTCGGGGACATTAGGGTCTGTGTGTGTGTGTGTGTGTGTGTGTGTGTGTGTGTGTGTAGGATCCGACTGGCAGGAATTCGGGGACTTCAGGGCGTGGTCAGGAAAACGGTGAACGATGAGCTTCAGGTCAACATCTGGGAGGCGGCCCACATGGACCAGATCATCCCATCACTACTCTTCAACTTGCTGGACGACACACACACTGACAGGTCAGCAGTGTACGTGTGTGTGTGTGTGTGTGTGTGTGTGTGTGTGTGTGTGTGTGTGTGTGTGTGTGTGTGTGTGTGTGTGTGTGTGTGTGTGTGTGTGTGTGTGTGTGTGTGTGTGTGTGTGTGTGTGTCTGTGTGTGTTAAGGCTCTGGCATTGTACGACGTGTTACGAAGTGTGTTTCAAACGGTGTGTAGGAAGTATACTACTTCAAACAGAGGAAGAACTTTTCTACAAAGAACACAAGGTGAACATTATCATAACACTGTTCATGAAAAAAGTGAGGACAGGCCAAAATGTCCTCACTACCCAAAATGTCCTAGTTTTCCAAAATGTCCTCACTTCCCACAATGCCATCACTCGCCAGGTATAGCAATACAAACAAGTATAGCAATGTGTGTGTGTAGGATTGTGTATAAGGACCCAAATTCCCATGTCCTATCTCCTCAGAATGTCCTCACTCAAAAGGTCACAATGGTCACAAAAGGTCACTGACCACTGACACTGGTCCTCCCAAGTATAGCAATACAAACAAGTATAGCAATATATGTATATAGGATCCTTGTAATAGGTTTTCGGGGACTTCAGTGTGTGTGTGTGTGTGTGTGTGTGTGTGTGTGTGTGTGTGTGTGTGTGTGCGTGTGTGCGTTCGTCTGTGTGTGTGTGTGGCAGTGACAAGGACAGTCCTGTGGAACAGACTGAAAGATGCTTTAGAGAACTTCTGGGTCGAGCTGCATACGGACACATCACCAACGCCATCAGACCTGTGCTAATGTAAGTAACACACACACACACACACACACACACACACACACACACACACACACACACACACACACACACACACACACACACATTTTTCTGTAATGTGTGTATATTGTGTACTGTGTGTTGTGTTCAGGCACTTGGACTCTCACAGTCTTTGGGAAGAACAGCGCTTCGCTGTTCGCTGCTTCCACATCATCATGTACTCCATTCAGGTGAGCATTAATGAATTAAATAATTAATTCACCCTTCATCCATTCATTCAGATGAACATTTGGCCATTAATTAATTCCGTCATCCATTCATTCATTCATTCATGCATTCATTCATTCATCCATCCATCCATTCATTCACGCAAACATTCATCCATTCATTCATTCACATGATCACCGTCCATTAATGAATGAATTAATTCATACATTAATTCAAACATTCATTCAAACATTCATTCATTAATTCACATGTGCATGCATTCATTCATTCATTCAGGTTAACATTCATCCATTCATTCATTCATTTATCCAAGTACAGTATGTGACCCACCGCGTGCTTTAGCTTTCGAGATTTTTTTTACATCATTTAAAAGAGGAGAATCAAAGCTTCCAAACAAGGTGTCACTTGTGCAAATCAAGTTAATATTTTTAAAGCTATGACTTGTTAATGACAAGGGTGTGGCAAACCCTGTTTCTGAGATAATCACCTCAAAAGTTTTACCCACACCAGCTTCATTCAGCCAGCTCCCACAATGCAAATGGGGTTGGCGGACAAACAAAGCCTCATGGCTACTTAACATAATGTTGAATGGGACAATCACGAACAGCTCAACAACACACAACTAATTTTGTTTTTGAAAAAAAGCCTTTATTTAACAGTAAGAATATACATGTTTTATAAAAATTGAATTATTTTGGAGTTTAAAAGTACGGACAACACAACTAAATGTAGAGTCTATCAATATTATTAGTCTCAGAAAATCTGAAATCTGAATATCTGTCACCAACCTCAACGGACTTCATCATGTCATCAACTTCTTCTGTTGTAACAACAACGGGCGTATCATTGGTCTCCTCCGGTGGTTATTGAAAATATTCTGTTTCATTGTCACATTAAGTTTGAAATCCACTGTTTGAAATGTTCTCCAAGTCCGGAGTAATATCTGATTCAGCAGCGCTGTCGTTCTCCGCGTCGCTGTCGGAGAACTGATTATCAACGCAGAAAATGAAGTTCAGTATGCGCTGCTAACACTGACTTGGATCTATCGCACTGGTCAGATTAAGGTCTGAAATATGATTCAGAGCTTCCTCCACCCGCTACGCATAATCCATAATGATACGGAGAAGAAAGTTTTTACAGACAAGTGAGACCGAAACACCCCTGTGCTGCGCTTTAACTGTCTGTTTACGGAAGTGACGTAGGTGCGTGACGCGAAGGGTTTTTGTTCTTCGCCGTTTCACAACAGTGGCTCCATATGTGTATAAGTAGTACGATTTAAAGGTTGAACTCTATCAAAACGGTTTCACATTGTGACTTCACATCACGTGGAATATGGAGGAATGATCTTCACCCGGTAGCTCAATTTAAAGGTGCTGTTCCGCGTCTCGGTAAATGAACTGCCTTTCCCCATGTCATGCAACGGGAATATTTAACTCCGTAGTTTAGCATTTTTCTACTATTTATAAATCAAACTTGGTTTTGAAAATATGTTGAAAGAAACACAAAGGAACACGAATCTGTAAAAATCTAATTTTCCTTCAAGAAAGGTTTTTTTAACTTATTTGGCTGCTCCTGGCGATCTTAGAAATGCGCGAGATGGCGGGTTTTGCTGTGATGGGTCACATATTTGTCTCTTATTCATTTACAAATTCAATATTTCATCCATTCATTCATTTATGCAATTTACAGTATGCACTGCAAGGGCTATGATTGCACAGCAGCTCCCGTAAAACATATAACTATCTACAGTACTGTATATCTATATGTAAATATAGATAGATAAAATGTATAAAAATTATGAGTCTCCCGTCCAGTCGCAGCACTCCCACCTGGTGATCCAGCAGCTGGTAGGTCACCTGGACTCCCAGAGCAGGACTCCGGCCTCCGTCCGAGCTGGGATCGTGGAGGTTCTGTCCGAGGCTGCGGCCATCGAGGCAGCGGGGTCCGTGGGTCAGTCTGTTATATATGTTATTGTGGACTTATTACGTTATATTATATAATATACACACATATAAATACATGAATAAACACACACACTTTACAGACTTAAGACTTCAGATAATATCAAACCACCTTGAAAAATCAAACGTGTGAAATGAAAATGCATGTTTGTTCAGATAAATGTACATCTGCTCTGTATATACTGTCTATATACACACACACACACACACACACACACACACATATATATATATATATGTCATCTTATGTCATCAGTGTTAGGGTCTAGATTTGTGATTGTAATTGTGTCTGATTGAATCACTGAAAAGACGATATGGTTGACAGGTATGCCTCAGCTATTAGTGTTAGCTTGTGACTAACGAAAAGAGAAACGCACAGCAGAATTATTTTTGAAATACCTATATTTTCCTCGTCTGAAGTTTCTCCAAGGAAAATTGGTATTAATTCCTCTTTCTTTTAAAAGATTTGTGAGACAGAGCACTTCCCATGCTTAGCTCTTAGCTTACACAAAATGCTTGCAGGTCGGGCGCAGGCAAGAAAAAAAATAGTTTTCCTTTGCAAAGGCAGTTCTCAAGTTGTGGGTGGAGTGACTCAGATGGGGGCGGTCCCAATTGAATGAGCCTCCACTTGACGTAGGAAGAAGAGGCAAATTCGAACGGCTTGTTGAATCACATGTTTTCTGAAAAAGGCAGCTCACAAAGAACTGACTGAGTTGTCTTATTTCACAGTTTGTGTGTTAGTAGGCCCATCAGAGACCCAAATGTATGTGCACAAGCACTGCGTTTTTCATAATATGGGACCTTTAACTACAGTCCTTTAGTATGCTAAACTATGCTACATTAGCTGACCTGCTGTATGTGCGCGTGTGTGTGCGTGCCTGTGTGTGTGTGTGTGTGTGTGTGTGTACAGGTCCCACGGTACTGGAGGTGTTTAACACGTTGCTACGGCAACTGCGTCAGAGTGTCGACTATCAGCTGTCTGGCTGCTACGACCGGACAGAGAGTCACATGACCACGGCCGAGGAGGAGAAGAATCTGCAGGAAGCCGTCATCAAGACCATAGGTCCGAGAGCCCTGATTGGTCGAATCGTTACCATGTGGACGAGCTGTTTGGCACGAACAAAACAGAAGAAAATGAACCAAATAACAGACAAGCTTGTTGGCTGTTTGGCTTGGTTTGATTGTTGTTTCATAGAATAGCTAAATAGCATGTGTAGTTACCCAGTCGCAAATGAGACAAATGAACGAAACGAAAAGAACTAAACGAACAAAACAAACAAAATGAACAAAACTAAGTAAATTAAAAGGGTTAAATGCGCAACTCTTTTGCCGGAGGGCCTCAGACTCCTGAGTCATTTAGAGGTTTTTTTCGCTATGAACAAGTCGTTCAAAAGCCTTGCCTCTGCGGTTCTGTTGCAGGTTCTTTCGCCCATAGGTCACGCTGTTTATCAACAGACAAAACAAAACAAAACAAAACAATCCAAACCAAACAAATCTTTTGCCTCTATGGTTCTGTTGCAGCCTGTACCCAGGGTCAGAGGTCATGCTGTACATCAATAAGCAAAAGGAAATTAACAAAACAAATCGAACAAAATGACCAAACGACCCAAACAAAAAATGATCTGAACAAAATGAAATTAACCGAATTGAACCACAAGACTCTTTTGGCTCTACTGTTCCTTTGCAGGTTCTTTCGCCAACACGCTTCCTGTTTACCAGAGGTCAGAGGTCATGCTCTTCATCATGGGGAAAATCCCGGTTCCGGGGATCATTCCTGCTCTGGGATCGCCCAACTCCGGGTACCATACCACCCCTCACGACATTTAGTCTGGAAATATTGGAGAAAAAAACAACTTCATTATTAAAAAGACGGAAATCCAATGAATCTTCCTATCTCTGTTCTGTTTCTATCTCTCTCTCTCCCTTTCTCCCTCCCTCTCCGCCTCTGTTTCTCTCCCTTCCCTCTCTCAGGATTGAGGGCAGTAGGATGATCCAGGTCATGCTATTGAAATCCCTTCTCCAGGTTATTCTATCGTTTTCTAGCGATGTTTCGAATGCTTTCATCCTGTTTTCATATGATTCATTCTGTTTGGAACACAAAGATGGCTCTGTTTCATATGGAGGGCCACCACCCTGGTAGGTAGCATGGACACTGCTTGGGTAGGTAACAAGGACAGTTAGTGGGTATGTAGTAACTTTGGGACACTTCATTGGTAGGTAGCAAGGACACTTCCTAGGTATGTAGTAACTTGAAGACACTTGTTTAGTAGGTAGCAAGGACACCCTCTGGGTTGATAGTGCAAGCAAGGACACTTCCTTGGTATGTAGTAATTTGAGGGCACTTCCTTTGTATGTAGTAACTTTCAGACACTTCCTTGGTATGTAGTAACTTGAGGACACTTCCTTGGTAGGTAGCAAGGACGCCCTCTGGGTTGATTGGGCAAGCCAAGACACTGCCTTGGTATTTAGTAACTTTAGGACACTTCCTTGGTATGTATTAATTTGAGGACACTTCCTCGGTATGTAGTAACTTGAGGACACTACCTTGGCAGGTAGCAAGGACACCCTCTGGATTGATAAGGCAAGCAAGGACACTTCCTTGGTATGTTGTAACTTTAGGACACTTCCTGGGTATGTAGTAACTTGAGGACACTACCTTGGTAGGTAGCAAGGACACCCTCTGGATTGATAAGGCAAGCAAGGACACTTCCTTGGTATGTTGTAACTTTAGGACACTTCCTGGGTATGTAGTAACTTGAGGACACTACCTTGGTAGGTAGCAAGGACACCCTCTGGATTGATAAGGCAAGCAAGGACACTTCCTTGGTATGTTGTAACTTTAGGACACTTCCTGGGTATGTAGTAACTTGAGGACACTACCTTGGTAGGTAGCAAGGACACCCTCTGGATTGATAAGGCAAGCAAGGACACTTCCTTGGTATGTTGTAACTTTAGGACACTTCCTGGGTATGTAGTAACTTGAGGACACTACCTTGGTAGGTAGCAAGGACACCCTCTGGATTGATAAGGCAAGCAAGGACACTTCCTTGGTATGTTGTAACTTTAGGACACTTCCTGGGTATGTAGTAATTTGAGGACACTTCCTCGGTATATAGTAACTTAAAGACACTTCCTTCGTAGGTAGCAAGGACACCCTCTGGATTGATAGGGCAAGCAAGGACACTTCCTTGGTATGTAGTAATTTGAGGACACTTCCCTGGTATGTAGTAACTTTCAGACACTTCCTTGGTATGTAGTAACTTTCGGATATTTCCCAGGTTTGTAGTAACTTTCGAACACTTGCTTGGTAGGTAGCAAGGACACCCTCTGAGTGGACAGGTAAGGACAGTGATAACTTGCTTACAAGCTCCCCAATAGTATGTGGTATTATGATGTCGGTTTACATTTATTGTGCATTTATTCATTTAGCAGACACTTTTGTCCGAAGAGACTTACAGTGCATGAGCCGCTGTTTCTAAATTCAACCAGACACAAGTGCAAGATGCTGTAAGGAATCATGAAAAAAGTTGCGTTATTAGTCATTTTAAAACAGTGTGTGAACAGTCACTTGACCTCGCACTCAAAGGTTATGGTGAAACAACAACAGCAAGATTTTATTTCACCTTTACAGTAGCTAACTTACAACAAGCCAATGATAAACACTTACTGTACTATAGGTATGTGGTACTACAGTATGTGGTACTACATAGGACTAAACTGTGTGGTACTCCAGTATGTGATACTACATTATACTACACTATGTGGTACTCCAGTATGTGGTACAGTGGTACCTCGACTTACGACTGCATCTACTTATGACTAATCCAAGATATGAGCAGCGATAGTCGCAAAAATTTGTATCGACTTGCGACCCACTGCTCTAAGATACGACCGTGGAAATTTGCAGTTGGCGTGTCGGCGATCAGTCAGCAGTCAGTCAGCAGTCAGTCAACAGTCAGTCAGCGGGCGACCTACATCGTGTGTGCACGTAGTTTGTGGCGTATCGATATATTTTTTTATATTTATTGTGTTTGTGCTGTGTATTTTGTTTATTTTCATCCTTCATGATTTCATAATTTATATGGGAAAAATTGCTTCGACATAAGACTGTTTTAACATAGACCGTTCTTATAGAACGAATTACAGTCGTAAGTCGAGGTACCACTGTACTACATAATAATAAACACTAACATGCTAACGGTGCTGCTAAGCACTACTGTATATTGTACTGCATGGTACTAAAGTATGTGGTACTATAGTGTATGGTACAATGTGGTACTAGAGTAGTACTCCGTGTGCAGGTGTCAGAGGGCTACAAAAACACTAACATGCTGACGGTGCTGCCCAGCACTACTGTATATTGTACTGCATGGTACTATAGTATGTGGTACAATAGTGTATGGTACAATGTGGTACTAGAGTAGTACTCCGTGTGCAGGTGTCGAGGGCTACAACAACACTAACATGCTGACGGTGCTGCCCAACACTACTGTATATTGTACTGCATGGTATTGTAGTATGTGGTACTATAGAGTATGGTACAATGTGGTACTAGAGTAGTACTCTGTGTGCAGGTGTCGGAGGGCTACAACAGCACCAACATGCTGACAGCGCTGCCCACCTCCTTCCTGGAGCCGCTGCTGTCCTTCACCCTAATGGAGGACCCAGAGATCCAGCTGCTGGTTCTGTTCATCCTCACCTCGCTCATTGACCGACACCACAACACCAGCAAGCTACAGCCCATGTGGTCAGAACACACCATAACAACACACTTTTAATAACATGCTAATAATATACTCAGAACTAATCACACATTTATAACAGAAACTTAGTTAATAGCATGTTAACGACACACAGTTAATAACAGAGTAATAACAAACACACCATTTATAACACAGTAATGACAAACACTGTTATTAACACAGTAATAACATGCAATTAATTACACATTAATAACACACACATTCAGTTAATAGCAAAGTAATAACATACACACAGCTAACTAAACACCAATAACACACAGCTAATCAAACATAAATAATACACAGCTCGTAACACCCAGCTAATAACACATAACACACAGATGATGAACAGATTAATAACATACATGGCGTGCAGTTAATAACATATTAATAATACATAGCAAATAACACATAACACACAGCTAATAACACCATCACACTTTAATAACACACAGTTAACAGTTGTCTCACTCTCCCCCTCCCTCCTCCCCCGTCCTCATTTAGCATCATATCCGACCTCTCAGAGTTGAATCTGAAGATCGAGAAATGCTCTCGACAAGACAGCATGTTCATGAGGAAGGTGAGTGTGTGTGTGTGTGTGTGTGTGTGTGTGTGTGTGTGTGTGTGTGTGTGTGTGTGTGTGTGTGTGTGTGTGGGTGGGTGCGTGTGTGTGAGGACAGTCCTGTGGAACAGACTGAAAGATGCTTCAGGGAACTTCTTGGTCGGGCTGCGTACGTACGCCTCAATTGTGTTCTATTCACTGTGTGTACATTTACCTCTGGAAATAACCTGATTATGTTTTTATTTGTTTGTTCGTGTGTGTGTGTGTGTGTGTGTGTGTGTGTGTGTGTGTGTGTGCTTACCTCCGGATATACTGGAATTTGGAGAAAAAAAACAATGCATTGCTTTACATTTTGCTCTGTGTAGCACGAAACAAGGAATTGTAGACTGGAGTTTTTTGCTTTTTTTCTCGTTTGGGCGCCAAGGGACAGGCTCCCAAACGAGCTCCTTTGGTTTGCCGAAAAGGTTCTCTGATCTCTGAACAGTGCCCACCCCTGGCTCTACAGGTGCACAAATCCCTTTTGTTACACATGTCACTGAGATATGTGGTGCAAAAGTGAGAGCCTGCCGAACTTGCCATTCGTGAGCGAAAAGCAGCATTTGAGACTCGTAGCAGCGGATTCAAGCAGTTGCAGTTTTTGACTTGTCTTTGCGCGCGAAAAATATCCAAGAAAATAATATTTATTTGTGAGAAAATATTCGAGATGTGTGCAACCTTTTGGTACGGGTGTGTGAATGCGTTTTGCACCGTATTCACTGCAGCAACGGTAGTAGTAGTAGGTCGTACAAATGTGAGCGGATGAGAATAGTATTTGTGCACCTGCAATGAAGGATTTGAAAAGGTGGAACTGTTGTGTTGTGTTTGTGGGAGCAGAAAGAAAAATCATTCAAGTTTCAAATGTACTGATACACGTGTGTGACTTTTTTTCTACAATTACAAATTCCACTGTCACAGGTGCTCAGTTGTTTTGATGCAAGAATGCCTTCATATGTCCATGCATGCAGCACGCACAGCGTCTCTACAGGTACGTGTACTTGGTCTGCCGGGAGGAGGGCAGTGGGCGGAGCCTCTACCAGGCGCTCTACACCCTGCTGGCCCTGCTCAGCGTGGAGCTGGCCAACGACGAGGTGCTGCTGGACCTGCTGCGCCTGGCCCTGGCCCTACAGGTGCGAGTCCCTGTGGAGCCCTGGAGCAAGGCACTAACACTGCTAGGGTTAGGGGTTTGATTCCCTGTGTAACCTGTGAACAAGTGTCTTGCAACCCTTGTTCGCAGGTTACACAGGGAAGCTCAATTCAAATTTGCACAATTTCTTTTCTTTTTTTTGCGTTCATTTTGTGTATATGTGTAGTTTTTAATATACTTTATCTAAACAATTTTTTCAATTATTTTTGTTATCTTTTATTTGATCTATCTATCCATCCATCCCTCTTGACTGCTGTTCCAGGATCTGGCCACAGAGGGCACGCTCACCCCGTACAGCCGCTGTGCTCTCCATGCCCTGGTGGGAGCGTATCTCAACTTTCTGTCTCACCTCACAGCCACGCCCGCCTTCTGCCAGCATGTCGCCCAGGTAACATCTGCACCAGCACTGTGCACCAGCACTGTACATGTTTACAGCAAAGAAAGACAGGATGGGAGTAAGAAGCGTAGAGAAGAAGGGAGAGAGACGTGAGAAGGAGCATGTAATGGCAGGCAGACAGAGAGAATAAGAGGCGATGGGACGGATAGAGAGAGAGATGTCACTTGGATGCATACCAATCAAAGTGCTACGTATCACTTTCACTTTCAGCAAATCCTGGCAATATATTATATACACCCGGAGTAACAACAACATCAACCAAAATGCTTCACCTGTATGTGGACTAAACTAGAAGTGGTTCTGGAGGTTCTGGAATAGGTGTTAGGTTCTCTTTTGGGAGCAGAACCAGTGCATTCATAGGAGCTAAAGTGTTCCGGGAGATGAACGCTCATATGGTGAAAATATCCAGACAGAGCACTCCTGGAACCTGTTCAGGGTCTAGGTTCAAAACTAGACTCAGCTGGAGTCAGTGTAGCCTCTGCTGCAGATGGATGAGTTGGCGACGTTATTTGCATGCCTATTAGCTCATGTCTCAATATTTCACTGAAGATCGTCCGAGCTCCGGCAGCAGGGCTCTTTCAGCGCTGCCGTCACAGGTTGGAGTCACGATTTTACACCAGTCACTGCTGAGGTTCCTTTAATCAGACGACTGGAGTGGAAGACTAAAACTTGTGGCTTGACTCAGTGGCTCACAGAGATAAGCTGCTGCCTGGTGACTTCAGGGTTTGATGCCCAGTATGTTTTTGAAAGCCCTGCCCTCCCTCTCAGAGCATCAGCTCAAAAGAGGCCGATCCTGGTGAGGCTCAGTGACTCAAAGAGAATAACCATGTCAATCTGTTCTGATTAACTGGTTGACAGGTGATTGATAAGCGACAGAAGGAGATGCCCTGCCTCCTTCCAGAGGGGATCTTCACTGAGAACCCCAGGTAACCCGTCTATCTGTCTGCCGCTCTGTCTTTCTGTCTGTCTGTCGCTCAATCTGTCTATCTGTCAGTGTCTGTCTATTTCTCTGTCTGTTTACCTATCTGTCTGTCTGTTTGATTCTCACTGTCTGTCTGTCTGTTTAAGTGTTGCTGTTTCTTTTTACGTGTCTGTCGCCCCTGTTGTCGCTCTCTCTGTCTGTTACTCTATCTGTCTGTAGTCGCTCTGTCTCTGTCCCTCTCTAGGTCTGTTGCTCTGTTTAACATTAGTCCGTCTGTCACTCTCTATGTCTGTCTTTTTTTCATTTAATTTCTTCTTTTCTTCGACTAACAACGTACAGCAAAAATGGAAGTTGCGTGTCCGTGCACGTGTGTGTGTGTGTGTGTGTGTGTGTGTCAGTGTTCCAGACGGTGTGTCAGTGCTGGACCAGCACCTCCTCTTCGTCTCTTCCTGCATCTCGGAGGCGATGAGAGGAAACTACTGCACGGAGCGATTGTGCATACCATACACGCCCCAGCTGGCAGGTGCACGTGCACACTCACACACACACACACATGCACACACACACACAGGCAAACACTGAAACACACACACACAAATATAATTAAACATAAACTGTACACAGAAACACACACAGAAAAGTGCACACCATGCATACACACACACACACACACACACACACATTGAGGCACACACACACACACAGATACACACACACCTGCATACAGGCACAATACACACATACAGAAAGACACACACACCATGCACATGCACCCACACACAGACACACACACAAAGAAAAACCCACACACACAGCCATCGATTCTAATAAGCTATTTTGGCAGCTGCAGTTCAGGACCCTAATAGCTTCTACGGTGTGTGTGTACATGTGTGTGTGCATGTGCACGTGTGTGTGTGCAGATGAGGAGCACGTCTCCAGGAGGAAGAGCATCGGAGACGTGGCTTCTCTGCAGATAGAATCACAACACAACCCTGATACAATACAGGTACTATCACTATCCGTCTGTATATCACCCTATCTCCCACTCTATGTATCACTATATGTATCACTCTATCATCACAATATCTATCTATCACTCTATCATCACTATATCTGTCTATCACTCTATCACTCTAACATCTATCTATCTATCTATCTATCTATCTACTCCATCACTTTAATTCTGATGAAAGATGTCTTTCTGGCGAGATATTCAATATGTAACCCCCCCACTCAATCTCTGTCTTCTCTCTCTGTCTCTCTCTGTATCCCCCCTTTCCCTCTCCCCCATCTCTCTCCCACTATCTCGTTCCCTCTTTCTCTCTCTTTCTCTCTCTCTCCCTCCCCCTACTAGAAATCTCCAGTGGAGCATATCACCTTTGAGACGTTGAAAAGTGCCATCGGTAAGTCTCTTTTTCCTGCTGCACTTTCCTCTGGCCACCATGATGTGATGTGTAATGCTCCACCCTAATCTTTTGTCCAGCAGACAGTGCTCAAGTGGAGGAGGAGGAGCGGGAGAGGCGAAGGCAGGTGGCTGAGAGGTTCCACACCGCCCCCTTCGAGGAGATTGCAGCCCTTTGTGGAGCCAAGGTGGGTCCACCTCTGCCCTAAAGCCTCCACTCCGAGATCCAACCTCCAAACCACACCTTCACCCTTCCACCTTCAACTTCCTCCTTCATCTTTCATCTCCAATCTCCAGTTCTCCTTCTTTCTGCAAATCTACACCTCTGTCTCCAACCTCCACCTTCCACCCTCCAACCTCCAGTTCTTATTTTTTCCTCAAACCTCCACCTTCAACCTTTCATCTCCACCTCCAATTTCCACCTCCACCTTCCACCTTTCACTTTCTACTTCAACTCCAATCTACACCTCCTCCCTTCACCTTCCTCCAGCCTCTGTTTCTTGCCTTGACCTTCCACCTTCCATCTGAAACCTCCACCTCCTACCTTCAACCTCTACCTGCAACTTCTACCATCCATCTCCAATGTCCACCTTCCTCCTCCAACCTTCACCTTCCACCTCCAACATCCACCTCCAATCACCATGTTCCACCTCTACAATAGGAGCCACTTGAAGTGGCCTCTTCCAGGTGGCTGACAGCCGAATTGCTGCCAAGTTCCAGTCAGTTTCCAGCCGACCACCATGCGCTTCCCTGCCGGTGCATTTGCCTGGATTCCCCCCTCTTTCTCATGTGTCCTGACAGCGCGTGTTTAATTTTGACTGTAAACACAACCATTTTTTCACCATGAGATGGCGCTAACTTAAAAAAAAACCAATCACGAGAAATTTCTGATTTTCACCCCCAACCCTGACTCATTACCTGAGATATTGTCCTTTGAACCCTGACCAGAGGTCATCTTTCAAAGTTCAATTGTTTTTTGTCTTATGAATGGGAACAGGTCTTAATGATTTGTTTTAATCTACATGTTGCACAGCTGTTTAATTTCAAAATGAGAGCTGTTTTTTTATGTACATTTTTAAAATTACAAAGTTCAATAGCTTTGTAATGAGATCACTCAAACTATGTAATTATAGTTTCAAGTTTATTGTCAAATACTTGATAACAATGCAAGCATCAGTACAGAGCACCAGTAATGAGATTCTTAGTCTCAGAGCCAACTAACTTTACAAAATACGTTAAATAAGGGCATAGTATTGATTAAAATAAAACAGCATTTTAAAACACAATTTAAAGACCATGTAAACAGTTCATTTTTAAATCTAAAATGGAAAGAAGTAGTGAAGTATAAGTAATATAAAAGTATTTATCTAAAAGAAAGACAAAATAAAATGCAGACAATAATGACAGTGAGTCATCTTGATAGTGGACATCTGAAATGGCTGTGGGCCACAACAATGCAGTGTCATACTGAATGGAAAGATAGACTCTGCGTTGTAAAACAAATACTGCAATACACTACTACTAAGAGGTAAGACAAAACAGGTATGCAATACTTGATAAATTAAAGTGACTAGATTTAAAGTTTTACTGGCCTCTTTTTGAAGTGGCCAAGTGTGTGGATTTTTAGGATTAAGTCTTCGGCCTTTTGATTTCAAAATTAGGGTTTTTTAAGTACCTAATTGTTATGTTACTTCAAATAATTGTGAAATATCACAACAAATTCCTGCATTTGAGCCTCTCTGTTGGAGAAACAGTACCCCATCAGCCCCCCCCCCCATTATAATAGATTGATTTCCCGAATTACAAAAGCAATGGTACGATAAAATGTTAGAAATCAATCAATAGAAGTCAATCAAATAAAATCAACACCAGGGTCCATCTGAACACTCAAGATTGTTTTGCTGTTGATACAGTTTAATATCCATGGTTTACTTCACGGATTAGTTGCCAACTATAAATAAATCGCCATATGATAGTAAACTGGATATTTGATTTCCCCTCTACAGAGAGGAATTTTCACTTCTAGGTGAGAAAGGGGTGGATTGCTCCATAGGAGTGTGGATATTTTGGTCAATGGGTGCGTTTGCATATGTAAGGATTAGGTGTTAGGGTTTACAGACCTGTTGGGTGACAGACATTGACCGGCCATTAAGTCTAAACGAAGCGATTGCCCACGGCCTTGTCTTTGGTCTGCTTCATAGTCACTCAAAAATGTGTACTGCAGCAATTAGAGACAAGTACTGTATCCTTGTGTAAAAGTTGTCGACTGGAAGGCTATGATACAAATGATTATTAAAAAAAAACAGAAAGTAGGAAAGAATAGGTAAAACATGTGATAAACAAGAAAGGGTGATGCAGCAATACAGATAAATATGATCTCATACAATCAATAGTCATAATGGACAGATCGTCAATTACAGTACACTTGTGTGTGTGCATTAGTTGTCGGTATGAAAAGCAACAGGGATCAATAGATACTAATAATATACTTCAAATAAGTATTTCCATAGAGTAGTAGTAATAAGTAATAATAACTTATAAGATGCGCACACGGCACACTGTAGGACAAAAAAAACCCCTGCTACAATTCTCAGAGTTAGGTTCACGTCTCACACAATGAGTTGAAGACAACAAAGTGTTGAAGATAGCATGATTGTATTCATGAATTTATCAATTTACAGTAAAGCAGCGGAAATGTACATTATGCTTAACCGGCATACTGTACACATGCTGTGTAACAGGCATCAGTAGTTGATCCTTGGATTTTCCCCTAACCCTGGTTTTAATCTGAGGTAGGGTTTAGGTCTTTGTTTAGAGGCCCGGTTTTTATGTGAGTAACTGTTTATATTTGAGGAAATATGGTAGCTCAAATACATGAATTACCTTATCTTCTAAAGCTAACATGATGTACATTATCGCCTCAACGTTATCCCTGCTATTTGTTGTTTTTATGTCATTCTCTGTCATAAGCTCATTCAATCCTCGCCGAGAACACAGAAGAATGTTTTTCTGAAAGTTTTGTGTTTTATACAAGCACAGTATGGAACCAGATGAGAATGTCACGCTACTATTTTATATATATATGTATCTATGTGTGTAAATATATACACACCCACCCACCCACGCATATATATTACATTACATTTCATTTAGCAGACGCTTTTATCCAAAGCGACTTACAATTGTTCAAACACCGACGGAAACAGCCATCAGGAGCAATGTCTTGCTCAAGGACACTACAGCATGCTAGCAGGAGGAGCCTGGGATCGAACCAGCAACCTTTAGATTACTAGAGGACCAGCTCTACCTCCTGAGCCACCGTCCCACACACTTGGCCACTTCAAAAAGAGGCCAGTAAAACTTTAAATCTAGTCACTTTAATTTATCAAGTATTGCATACCTGTTTTGTCTTACCTCTTAGTAGTAGTAGTAGTACCAGCAACATTTAGATTACTAGACGACCAGCTCTACCACCTGAGCTACCATCCCCATCCCCATATATAAGTAAAGGAGTGGGAATATACTGTATCATCTGGGAGAGGGGATTCCCCGAGCGGCAATAGGACCTTGGGAGTTCCTCGAGAACCTGGCACTGGTGACGCGAATGAGACGTCATCCAGCGGGGTTTTAGCACTTTACTTCATTCTGTGTTTGCTCAGTACCTTCCATTTATTTCACCTTATCAATCCACTAAAATTCTTTTCTGAACCAATTTGAGGCGAGAAATAATCCATCCAGTCGCTGAATCTTCACTCATATTAGATTTACAAGATATCATTTAAAACGTAAAGCACGGGCTTACTCGCTCGGAGATGTTCTGTTTCATTCAATTCACTTCGTAAAATTAGATAAATACATCGAAAATAAATATACTATTTCTATTTTGTTATTCGTCCCATCACCGGCACATCCATCACTGGAGGTTCAGTCCCTGTCCTGGAGCAGGAGCTGAATGAATTTCTCAAAACGGAGTTCTAAGAACTACGATCGTTCCTACAGTTGTGCCTGCAGCGCAGAACATGAAAGGGACAGTCCTTCCAAAAATTCCTTAGAACGATGAAAATGTTCCTGCGGCGCGAAAACACACTATATGGCGAGTTTTGTGAGACATTAAGTATTGCGATTAAATTTGTTGAAATAGTTCACATTTATTGGAGGTAAATTATAACACTTGTTACACGCGGTTACGCATAGTGTTTGCATTAGTTTCATTCACATCTACAAATAAAAAAAACACGGATTAATTAATTCTTTCAAACCATTCGTTCTTTAAAATCAGATATGTATATATTGATTGTATTAGATGTACAGAACATGTTCTGTTCCAAAATATGTATTTTTCATTAAATAAATGCAGGAATATCCCGTATACGCGAGTTGCTTTACATTTTGAACCATTGCTCCCCCCAGTGGACAGATAAAGCATTGCAGCTGCTTTTCCACAAATGCAGCCTGGGGGCGTTACCACGCGCCGTCGCGAAATTACGTCATCGAGTGGGATATAATTACAGAGAGGGTCTCCAAGTGGCTCCTACTGTACCTTCCATCTCCAGCCTCCACCTCCTATCTTCCACCTCCACCTTTCACCTCCACCTACTTTCTCCAACCTCCTGGTACAGCTTCCACCTCCACCTACCATGTCCAAAATCTAAGCTCCAAGATCTACCGTTCATCTCAAACCTCCACCTTCCACTTCTAACCTCCACCTCCCGCCTCCACCTTCCAACCCCCACCTACCACTTACATCACCAACCTTCAGCTTCTATCTCCAACCTCCAACTTCCACCTCCACCCTCTTCCACCTCCAAACTAAACACCCTCACCATCCAACTTCAACTTCAAACCTCCACTTTCCATCTCCTACCTCCACTTTCAGTCTCTACCTTTACCTGTCATGGCTAAAAAAGGTCCAGACTTGGGCCAGTGAAAAGCCTGGATCTCTGTACAATGTTTCTATATTTTGTGGCATCAAAAAACTTAGGCGAAGAAACAATAAACTTTGAGTAGGCTTCGCGAAACCGACTGAACAACCGAACCTTTGTAATTATTTTATGTAGGAAGAAAACACCCTTCTCCTATTACATGTTCTGCACCTTTCCGCTCTGCGAACCACTCAAAATGCTGTTACCATGGTTTTACTATTTTCTTTGGGTAGTTGAATAACCAATCACATTCATTGTGGGGGTGAACTAATCACAGCTCACAGTCCTGTTTCCAGGCTTTTTCTATCTTTTTCTGTGTGGTTCTTCAAACAGCCAATCACAGCCTTGTTACTGGGCAACCTCCCTTTTCTTGGAAGAGGTCCTTCTCTATGATTCTCAGAACTTCGGCTGGGAAGCGCATGGTGGTCGGCTGGAAACTGACTGGAACTTGGCTGCAATTCGGCTGTCAGCCTTTTTCTTTAACAATATATGGGCATATTTCCTTTTCCTACTGTCGGACCTGACCTTGGCTCATTTCTTTGTTTCAGCTACTACATTTTTTCCTTCTGTTTTTGTAGAAGACTTGAGTTCCCGCCTTTGGTTTTATAATCTATCATATATATTTTTAAGTTTTTTGATTTTGAGTATTGGTAGTTAAGTATAACATGTAATATGTTCTTTTCATGTGGGGTTGCTAATTAACCACAACACTACCCCACCCGCCACCTACCATCTCCACCTGTCACCTCCAACCTGCATCTCAAGCGCTCCCTTTCGATTTCCAGCCCCCACCTTTCATCTCCAACCTATGTACAATGTGCCACACGTTGGTACTATTCTCTAGCATCTTTTTGGTACAGGGGTTCTAAAACTAGGGTCTGCTGCCCCAAGGGGTTCTGGAAGGAATTGCATGGGTCCACGGTGAATTATTATTTTAAATATATGAATTAGATATTCTTCTTATTAATTTCTTTCACAAAATATGAATTTTTTATTCCCTCCTCAGACATTCTCTCTCCACTCCCAGTTGGAGAAGATCTTCGAGATCTCCATCAGAACTCCCCCTTCTCCCCCCTGCTCCACCCCCTTGTATGACATGAAGTTCCCCGACCTGTGTGTCTATTAGAGACAGACACATGCACACGCACAAGCACAGGCACTCATGCACACACACACACACACACACACATACCCACACACACAAACACACACACACACACACACACACGCACACACACACACACACACACCAACCATCTAGGTAGTTCCTGGTGAATATAGGTGGACAATTTGCATTTCATGTGCATGTGTTTCTCATTTAAGATTGATTGGGATTCACGTGAAACACCACTAGTGTTCCCTGGTATGGAACGACATTTTACCAACTAATGAATTTATTAATTAATTGCCTAATTAATGAATTAACTAATTTATGAATTACTTAATTAATTAATATGTCGATGAAATAAATGAATGTCTCTGAAATAAATCCTAAAAAAATTAACAAGGCAATAAAATTTATAAATAAATATAAATTAATAAATATAGTTCAATAAATTGTTTTTATTTATAAAAGGATATTTTTCAAAAGACTGCTTTTATTTATTTCAGGGGACTTTTATTTCATAATGCCACATGAATTGTTTCATTTCAGGGGACTTTTTATTTCATATTGCCACATTACCATCTGTTATATGATGAATGAGACGTGGTTATCTCACAGATACAGAGCCGGTGGAGAGAGGAGGAGCCGATGTAGTACCAAAAAGTGATTGCCGTCAGTCAATCAGTCATTTTAAGACATAAGCACCCTTTCAGTCACAAGGTAGGAGCTGCAATCTGCAAGTGCAAAACAACACTTTATGGTTTGGCAAGTGCAACACTGAATTTTATGAGTCAAGAGTGAAGTCATCAAGAGTCAAGTCATTTTGAGGCAGAGACAACCTTTTGGTCACAAGGTAGATGCTGCAATAACTTTTTGGCAGTGGAAAACTACATGTTACTTGTTTTGGACCCGTAAAGGCATTTAACAGGTAAAGGGGAATGGGTGGGCTATGTTGTTATGGGCTATCTTTAAAATATAACCCTCATGAATGGAACCAAGTAATTTTGAGGCATAAATAACTTTTCATTGACAGCTGGAATCACCTTTTGGCAGTCGATCACTTTTTGACACGACACTGCGGTTGGCGCTCTCCCAGGTAACAGTGGTAGGAGTGGTTGCTCAGAGCTTGTCCTAACTTAGTTTCAGATGCCTCCCCGGTTGGAGCCAGGGGCGGGTAGGAAGCAAATGAGGGCCATCAGCCGGTTCCGCATGAGCCACACAATGTCCATTTTGTCTTTCGTGCCCGAACATCAGCACTATGCTTGCCTTACCTTGCACTCTCGCAGCGCTTATGTTTGGCCACGAACTCCGTACCCCAGTGAACTTGGTGTTCGGGCCGCCCCTTTGCACTGTGCTGGAACCGCTGTCAGATGTGGTTTACAGGGTGCGGCTAGTCAAGCAGAACCAGGTGATCGCCCTCCACCAATATTTATGTATTTATTGTCTCATTTATTTATTTCAGGATTTATTTAATAGAAATTAATTTCTTTCATAGGCATATTTATTTATTTTTGTATTTATTAATTTAAAATTCCCTCTAGTGGTGTTCCACACCCTTGTGGCTATTTCCACAACAACTTTTAGCCCCACTCTCTCCAATGCAAGTGAATAGAGGACAAACTAAAACTTCAAAATTCATGTTAAGTAATGTGTATGTGTTTCATGTCCTTTCACCAAGTTTCCTTCACGGTAATATTAATTTTTCAGAAAATTGTGTTTTATTAAAGTCTATTTATAATCTAATTTTAAAGGGGAGGCATGGGGGCCTGGGGACGAGTTGAGTGACAGTTCTCATTGACAGCTTACAATTCAGTGGCCGGTGGCTGAGAGGTGTGGGCGTACACTCCAGGCTACCATGGAAACACTCCAGGGTACCATGATGGCAGCTATGGTAACTGGGCTTTGTTGAAATGGTACCTATGGTAGCGGGTGTTGTTAGGGCGGTACCGAGGTAACCAGGTATTGTTTGGACGGTAGCTATGGTAACCAGGTATTTTGGCGTTTTTGGCATTGTTGTGTTTTTCTCTAGACCTAGGGTGTTTCTGAATGAATCACCATCCACTTTTTGGTAATTATTGACCCATATTAGGTAATATTAACTATGTTATTAATCCTTTATTACTTTCCATTATTATCATTTATATTATACCAAATGTATTATATGCAAAAACAAGTATACTACGTATAATAGGCTTTGAATGTCTTCCAAGTTTCACTGTTATTTGGGTATTTTGTGCATATATTTTTTTTGTCAATTTGTTTTATCCATTTTTACCTCAAGAAAACAACCAATCACTGTTTCCAATTTAGGAGGCTTCTCACTATGAAAATATGAAGAATAAATTCATAAATCTAATAAATAAATATTTAGCAATACAATAAATTACTTTGAACTTGTTGTGTTGTGTTTTTTTTTCACTACAACATTTAGAACAATCAACCACAACAATAAAACCACCTGCTTTATATTGTTTAGCTCCCCCGCATGACACCAAACAGCTCTGACTCAAGGGATGGGCTCCAATAGGGCTGTGGTATTTGGCACCAAGGCCTTAGCAGCAGGTCCTTTGAGTCCTGTAAGTTGCAAGTTGGGGTTCCCATGGATCGGGACGGTCGTTCCAGCACATACCACAGATGCTCAATCGGATTTGGGATCTGGGGGATTTGGAGGCCAAGTCAACACCTTGAACTCTTGGTCATGTTCCTCAAACCATTCCTGAACATTATCACATTAACACAGGCACATTATCCTGCTGCCATCAGGAAATTCCGTTGCCATGAAGGGGTATACTTGGTCTGCAACAATGTTTAGGTAGGTGGTACGTGTCAAAGTAGCATCCAAATAAACCCCAAGACCCAAGGTTTCCCAACGGAACATTTCCCAGAGCATCACATGGCCTCCGCCTGCTTGCCTTCTTCCAATAGTGCACCCTGGTGCCATCTCTTCCCCACATAAATGATGCACGCGCTCCCAGCCATCCACATGATGGAGAAGAAAATGTGATTTATCAGACCAGGCCACTTTCTTCCAATGTGCCATGGTCCAGTTCTGACACTCACGTGCACATTGTAGGCGCTTTCGGGGGTGGACAGGGCTCAGCATGGCCACTCTAACCAGTCTGCAGCTACGCAGCCCCATACAAGCTGTGATGCACTGTGTATTCTGACACCTTTCTATCAAAGCCAGCATTAACCTTTTCAACAATTTGTTCTATAGTAGCTCTTCTGTGGGATCGGACCAGACAGGCTAGCCTTCCCTCTCCATGTGCATCATAAAGCTTTGGGCGCCCATGACCCTGTCGCTGGTTCACTGGTTGTTCTCTTTCGACCACTTTTGGTAGGTACTAACCACTGCATACAGGGAACACCCCACAAGACCGGCCATTTTGGAGATGCTCTGACCTTGTTGCTTGTCACTGTGTGGTGAACGGGAGATCCTTCCCACACACACATTACATGAATGTCCAAGCGCAACACCGGCAGAAAAGTGATCAGTGAAAGTGATCCGCTGCATGTCCCTGTTCACCGTTTCTCCAAATCAAACCAATAATAACGATTTGTTTTGGGTAATTCTGGCCCTGGTATTACCTGGTATTGGATCGAAACCAAATTTTGCGGTATCCGCCGCCCTTATTCCATTTGGAAAGGGCTGCACTGCGGATGTAAGTGACTCAGTCGCAGAGCTATGAAGCCCCACCACACTGCTGAGGGCAGAGCAACTAACTGTTCGCTTGTTTATTCAGTTTATTAATATTACACGTGTCCCATGTCCAAATTGCACCAAATTCGACACTGCACGTCCTTGGGTCCCCAGCAATATACCGTCAAGTGTGAAATACATCGGATAAACCATTGTCAACATAATCGAAGGACATACAGAACCTGTTGAATTGTGAAAGTAAATACAATCTTTTGGAGTTGAAAACACAAGTTTCTGACCTTTTCCTTTATGTTTACCCACCCTACTAGTTAAATGGGGTAGATCCTGACCTCTGAAGACATTACAATACACACATACATACATACATATAGAGATTTTTTTGTAGTAAATTATTAACCCCCATATGAAAAGAAACCGATTATATGTTATACTAAACCACCAAAGCTTTTAATTATGTATGCAATAAATCCCCAAAAAGGGAAATAATTAAATGACAGAAAGAACTTAATTCTTCTACAAAAACAGGCCCAAAAAGAGAAAATCCAAATAAAGTAGAGACAAAGAAAACAGGCCATGGTCATATGGCCATATATTGCACAGGAGTTTGAGGAACCATAGAAAAAACCCTCTTCCAGGAAAAGAGAGGCTGCATGGCAACAGGGCTGTGATTGGTTCACACCCCACAAAGCCTGTGATTGATTGTTTGGAAAACCACCCCAAAAAGGAGAAAATTCATGGTAACAGGGGTGTGATTGGCTCAAACCCAACAAAGAATTTGATTGGTCATTTGGAAACTACACCAAAAAAAGAGAACATCCATGATAACGGCTGTGATTGGTTCCTGGTGATGAACAGGGCAGAACATGTGATTGGAGAAGAGCACATCTCGGGTATCTAAGAAAGTCCAAAAGATTGGTTAGTTAGTTGGGCTCTGGAGTCCCTCTCACTGTTAATTGCTGTACTTGACACTCAGATACACAATAAACTTTTTCACATCAGACTCTGCTTGGTTCCAGTGTTCTTTCTTCCAAGTATTTTGACACCAGAACAGATAGAAACATCGTCCAGAGATCCAGACTTTTCACTGGCCCAGTTCTGGACCTTTTTGGGTCACGACAGTTCCTTCCTTTATAAGTTCCAGATTAGGTTAGATGTTCGTATTTTTTAAAAGTGAATGAAACCCTTTGAATTCAATTGAAAATAGATAGATAGCTGGACAGACGCTGTTCCCTTGCAAATTATCTTTATTTATGTGGATAGTGGAGTAATCATTTACAGTTATGTACATTGATCAATAAAGAACAATATTCTAACAATAACTCCTCTTCCATCGCTTCCTTCTCCCGATAACCGACCAATCACAGCTCCCTAAACCCCAGCCAAACAAAAGCAGGCCGGGCAACATCAACGATAACGACAATCGATTATTATTAAACTCTGTGATGGTCCCGTCGAAGTCACCCCAAAAGGTGATCCAGCGTCCCCTCC